>NC_053122.1:10279463-10579463 GCF_010015445.1 Perca fluviatilis
GCTAAAATAATGTTAATGTTGTGAATTTGAGAGCCATAGTCAGAATCGCTGAACACAATCTTGCTCTGAGAATCAGGTTTGCCAAGAGGCTAATTACAATCACATTTCTCCAGCAATCACAATCGAGCACACAGGAGCTCTTTAGATGCCTCATTTCCATTCCTCACGCTTTGTTTGGCACTTTCAAGTTGTGGCATGAATAATACTCTAGTATACTAGTGCATCTTAAACCTTGTAGCTTGTTTGCCAGTTGTTGGAGACTGAGGGAGAGATACAGAGATTGGGCCTCTACCACTCAGCCCTCAGGTACTCAGTTAACCATAGCCTCCCACACACACAAACGTGTCATGCACCATGCTGATATATTATTTTGGGTGAGGAAGCCTCATTATACATGTGTCGATAAATTAGCAATGGGCTTTACAAATTTTGGCCCTGACACACCAACCCGATGTTAAAAAAAACTAGTGCCAACTAACAGAGCCGGATTGAATGGAAAGATTACACTAGGCATACTGCATTGTACTGGCCCCTTCCAAATGGACACGTTGTTATTGCGTGAATAAACAAGATTACTTTTAACTGCCACATGATTATTATGCCAATTTATTTATTTAGGTATTTTAATGCATCTAATTTAGGCTTATTTGAAGGGCCTGAGAGAAACTTGTGTAAAGCCTCTTTTCGTTGTTTTCGTTGTTTTTAATTTTTCTTTTTTTCCGCTTTGCAGCACCCGACAGCATCCCAGAAACATGGTAGTTTAACCGTTATGGCTCTAGCTAACACACGGAACAGGAAAAAGATTTTCCCACAATTGGAGTTTTTACTTTACTGTACTTTTTTATTTAAACAATATAATAATATATAGACTTAAAAAATAAATAAGCTAAGATGAAGTGTTAGATTGGAAATTGAAATCTTAAAAATATTTTGACTTTTCCCTCTTACTGGGCCCCCAAGTAGCAAATGGGCCCTAGCATGTGCCTAGAATGCCTATGCCTAGATCGGGGCCTGTCGACGAAGGCTGACTGTTGCATTGCCAATTACATCATCTGTGTCTTGGCAAAGGTGTGGCACTTGAACACACCGCAAAGGTGACAGCCAACAGCCAACTAGCGCATACGCTCGCATGCGTAAGAGGAAATACCTCATAATGCCAGCAAGCGGGAGTAGTCTGTTGTTATTCAAAAAGGGAAACCGGTTTTCAAACTTATGCTATGATACATAAAACAGCAGTGTTCGCCCAACTAAATTGTGCTACTCAGTTGGTCTGCAGTTGCTTTATTCCAGATTGTCATGTTGTTGTGAAAATATTCAGCTGTTAGCTGGTTACAGCGGGCTGGTGTTCAGCCAGCAGCAGTGTAGAGTCTATGGCCCCTCCACCTCACTACCCGCTGGGACAAGAGCAGCCGCCAAGAGATGGACAAGCTAGCTAGCCAGCTCAGCTTGTCCGTCACCGAGTTGCCATCCATTCTCTTGGCGAAGAAGTCTCCCTGCGGCAGGAAGTAAAGCGGCCCGCTAACAAGCGGATGGCTGGCTAGTTAGCTAGCTTGGTAAGTCCACCGTGCTTTCATGCTTCACTGCTCACAGAAAACGAGCCAAACAAAGTTGTCACTCTGCAGGTGCTTTGCTATATAATATTTGATAGCTAATTTTGAGATGAAAGCGAATGATGGGACGAGCCTTCTGTGTGTGTCCTCTGGACTATAGTCGTTTGCTTGCTTTCCTCACTTCCGCTTTTCTTCTTGTGCAGTGATTTTCTCGAGCTGGACAGCCAATCAGAGTGATTCCTCTGACCGCTGCAGCTGACGTAACATGCTAAATCGGCCCGAAGAAAAAGTCAACAAGGGCTGATTTGTGCCAATGGTGCGGAACACAGCGCAAAAACTACGGGGGAGACGCTCACTGCCCGCCCGACATTGGCCGACCATCAGCCTAGCGTGTCAGGGCCTTGACTCACACTATGATCTGGATCATTGCTGCTCATTACACTGCCTACCTGAGCAACAAAGAACAAGGTGTGATTCCAATAAGAAGTTGCAAAGACATAATATAAGGGATAAGCTGCACCTACTGTACTGTGCACTGTAGATATCTATAAAGAATACAAAACACATTTAATTGGCCTGTCAGATGGAAGCTTTCTAACAAATACTACATACAAGAGAGCAGGATCACCAACACAACAATCAGTGGTTTTAGGGTTGAAGATCAAATTAACGCTGTATTGAGAGCCTGCTGTGTATGTCCAACAAGCACTCCTTTTCATCTGTCTTTTTCATTTATCCTCATTAAAAGTCTTTGTCTTTTAATATCCAAATCCCCCTTAATAAGTGGAACAGTGTGACTCATTAATTTTGTTTGCCAAATAAAAAATAAATAAAAATTAAGCTCACAAAGCTGGAAGCCTTGTTGGTGTTCTAGTCGTAGAGACATGCGAGAAGTAATTCATTAAAAGGCAGCAGACGGCAATACATGTATTTATATATGTAGGAGACAGCAGCCCAAGGATACATCCATCAGTCAGTGTTATTGGCGTAAAACTATATACCATAATTTAAGTTCTCAGCATGATTATAACTTTAGTCTACAATGTGCACTATTTACAGTACAAAAAACGATTTACAGAATCGCAAAGAAACTGTCACTGCTCCATGTTTTAAAAAAAAAAACAACATAGTCTTGTTATTGTGAGCTGGAGGTGGTAGAGTTTCTTGTTACCACAGCAACAATAGTCAGCAGAGATATTCAAATATAATCAAAATAAAACACAACAAAAGGTCAAACAAGCTGTCTAAACAGAATATCACTCCATTATGTCTGCCCAAGCTGGAGAGGAAACACAGCTGAAGGATCCAAAAGCGGAAGCTTGAGTCAGGAAACACTGTGTTCTTTTAATACAAAAAGACAATATAGTCAGGCTTGACAATGCCTTTAGTCATTTCAAACATCCGTCTATCTATTTTTGCCGGCTTATCCTTGTCCAACTTGTCATGATAACAGTAAAAGCAAAATAGCCCAAATGTCTCGCTACCTAGCCACTTCCTCCAGCTCTTACTAAGGGAACAACAAGGTGTTCTCATAACCCCTTGTGTGTGTGTTAGGGCACAGTAAAGGGTCTTTTGCCTATTGGATGCACTTAGAATACCTCCACAGAGAGGCATTCAGGGGGTATCCTATAATCAGACACCCAATCTACCTCAGCTGGTTCCTTTCAGTGCAATCCAAGCTCCTTCCGCGGTTCAAGCCCTTGGCTCTACTCTTAAGGCCATGTTCAGACTGACATTGCACTCTGTGGAAAAAGAAGGCTGCCCTCTCATTCATTTATTTTTGCCATAGTTATGGACTGGACGGCTAAACAATGAGCTGAAACTCACTGTAAAGCCAAGGAAAGCTGCAGATTCAGGTGATCGTTCTCTATAGGTTCAACACTACAAGCAACTTCTTTTACATTGTCTCGTTGCTTTCATAATATCATTTGACACATTGTTACAAAACTATCGATTGGAACTGCTTTAGATGTGCTTCTGCATCTACGGGGGTCATGATCCTGGTTTGTCTTTAGTTTCCCTTTTTCCCATTTTATTTTGGAGGGACACTTGTGTCATGTTCCTGCCTTGTGTGTTTTCCCGCCTTTGTGATTGTCTGCCCCGCCCTGATGTGTTTCACCAGTCTCTCGTTAGAACCCTCATTTGCCTTGTTAGTTAGTCTGCGTGCTCCATTTGTCTGGTGTAATTTCGGTACTATGCTATACTGTGTTTAGACATATGCCTGTTTCTAATGTTCAGTTTCCTAGTGTTCCCGTTTTTTTTTTTAACCTGTTTTTGGATTTCCTGTCTGGTTTATTTGGACTTTAAGTTTATTGTAAAGTTCCCATGGCATGAAAATTTCACTTTATGAGGTTTTTTTTAACATTAATATGCGTTCCCCCAGCCTGCCTATGGTCCCCCAGTGGCTAGAAATGGCGATAGGTGTAAACCGAGCCCTGGGTATCCTGCTCTGCCTTTGAGAAAATGAAAGCTCAGATGGGCCGATCTGGAATCTTCTCCTTATGAGGTCATAAGGAGCAAGGTTACCTCCCCTTTCTCTGCTTTGCCCGCCCAGAGAATTTGGCCCACCCATGAGAGAGACTTTCAAACGAGCAAAGTGGCAGTTGGTCAAGGCCACACCCCTACCCTCTACCTTGCCCGCACCCCCCCTCTCTTCTCCTCAATAGCTACAGACACAGAAATGGCACATCCTAAGGAAAGCTCATTATGGGACTGGCTCTAGTGGCTGTAATTCTGCACCAAGGCTGAATTTCCAGAAAGAGACTTCAGATACAGTATTAGGGGACCACTAAGGTCTATATAAAAGCATCCAAAGAGCACCATGTCATGGGACCTTTAATCATTTGATCATTAAACCTCTCGCTGCTACCTCATCATCTCTTCTTCTTCTTTGGGTCCAAACCTGCAATTCCTGAGATCGTGACAGGTAATAATATTGAATGTCTACACAAACAACACTAGGTTCTTATTTTATTGAATCCCAAGTACCTGAAACAGCACGCATGCTGTTTTCGGTCGGAACTTCCAGCAAGAGGCCAGAGGCCTGTACTACGAAGCAAGATTTGGCGTTAACGAGGTAACTTCAGATTCAACCCAGGGTTTTGTGTATCACGATGGTGGATCACTTGTTACCGGGTTAAATCGCCATGGTAACTTATGCTGAACACCTAACCTCCTCGGGAGCAGGTTATCAATACTTGATTGATAACAGGCCTCACCGTTCTTAGAAGATCCGGGGGGGGGGCTCGGTGCGCTCATAAAAGTTAAAACATTTAGAGACCGACAACCCCGTTAACATTCCCTGTTGGGTATTTTTATGAAAGATATAGATTTTCAGTGGAGGGAATTAGGTATAGGCTATTTGTCAGCTTCTTGATCCATATGTTGCCAATGCACACATTGGTCTGAATTATGTTTTTATATTTTTTATTTGCACTCATGATCACTTACCACTGCCAGGGTTACAACTGGTAATATAATAGGCTGAAGCAACGACAGTTTATGGAAAGCACAAGTGTAATTATGGTCAGATTTTATGCCTGACTAATGGGGAAGTGATATTGATAAGCGTTGTGATTTACGCATTTACAGCGTCAGCTTTTTTTGCCAGCTGTCCTCCTGTTTTAGGAAGCAGCGACTGTATTGCGTTTTGCCTGTAAAAACCGTGTCTGTGTTCTTCATATTTATGTAGAATTATAGTTTGCTCTTTTTATGTAAAATATGCGGCTCTGGTAGATGTTTGTGATTGGTCGTGCTGTGCAAACACTGCCTCTTTTATGTGAACGTGTGCCCCGCTGGATTGGGAAACCCTGATGGTTGATTGAACTAGTTATTAACCACCGTCATCACACCGTTTATGCAGGACCGCGGTTGTTAGGTTAGGTGAAGCCGGGTAACTGAAATAAATCCAGGGCATGTTGGTCTTGATTCGTAGCACAGGCTTCACCAGGTCAAACCAGCATTTAAAATGGCAACAAATAAAAACAGAATTAATGGAAAGCAAATTTTTCACAGAGTTTGACTTTGGTGATTGAGCAATAGCAAGCTGTCTTGATGGTGCTGACCTTTGATAAGCTTTTGTAGCTTATTAGCTGTGCTGCACTACAACTTTCTGTTTAACCCCCTTTTATCGGAGTATAAATTGTTCTATAAAAGCGGAATGGTTGGCAAACAGTATTGAGTATGTGAAAGGAGTCGATGATACACATCCTTTGAATAACCGGCGTGCACTTATTGTTCCTCTTCAATTACTCTTTATTGAAATAAATGATGTGCAATCCTGACAACAAAATGCCACGGAGAGTAAATGGCAAAGCACAGAGAAAACAATAAACTCAAGGAGCTGTAACTATAGGAAGGGAAAGACGGAAGTAGACCCCAGGCACAAGCTTAATTTTTTTTAGAAAGACAGATGGAAGAAATGTTGAATTGAACAGAGGCTAGTCAGGAAGTGATGTCATGACTTGCCTCTTTATTGTGACTAATAGTGTACAAAATATAATAATAATCATAATTCATTACATTTATATAGCACTTTAGCATAGACACTCAAAATGCTACAGGGAGGGGACTTCTCTCTACCACCACCAATGTGTAGCACGTCAGCCTTACGACGACAGACGCTCACCACACATCAAGTTGGTACAGAGGGGAACATGTTTTAAGTGGTGGGGGAAACCGGAGCACCAAGAGAAAACCCACGCTTATGCAAACTCCACACAGAAAGGCCTGGGATGACCAGGGTCAAACCTGGTACCTACTGGCTGTGAGGCCACAGTGTTAACCGTTGGGCCACCACGCTGTACTGTCTTACGCAAGCATGTTTAAAACCTCCCCGTAAGTGAATGGGGAGGAAAAAAGTCAATGCTGCAACCTCATCTGAAAGTCATGAATACCTTTTCAGTGTCAAAGACTATAAAGATATTGGACGTAGCATCAGTGACGTCGGCCATTGGTTTGTGGACTGCCGTTTTGAAGCCAGCAGTTTGCATTTTGGCCGTCGCTATCTTGGTATTTTTGAGCAGGAAGTGACCACATTTGGATCAGAGGGCGGAGCTGGGGAGATTAACGCGACTAAGGCCGGTAACACACTGGATATGTCAGCTGCGTGGCGTGTCCGTTGAAATTTCGACTCCCATGTTAACAGGTTAGAGCTTACACACTGCCTGCGTGACACGCGCGTCTCAGGCGCGGCTCGAGCTGCGCCAACAACGCGTGCCTTCTATGAAATAGAACCGACGCCTATTTTTCACGCGACAGGCAAGCGTGTTGGAAGCGTTTCCAGGCAAAATAGAATAGGAAAAGATGTTTATTTGTCGTTTAGACACAAATACATATTAATAAATTACATGTTGATGTTTGAAAATCTCTAGGTTTTGATATAAATGCAGATATAAATGTAATAAAAAAAAAAAATCTATTTTCTAATATTGCACCTGTCAATACAGAACGAAATATTCTGTAGCCTATATACTGCCGACGTTGTCTTTGCTGTAATCAAATCAGTATATATTTATGTTTAACATGGTATTTCATTTTATACATGGGAAACATACATGTGTCCAGACAAGGCTAGCAGCAGCAGCAGCAGCAGCAGCACCGCGTCAGACACGTTTCTGGTGTGTAAAGACAGAAAAATCCACGCAGCCGCCATGCAGCTGACACGCAACAGAAACGCCACGCTCACGCCACGCAGCCAGTGTGTAAGCCAGTGTTGTGTAATGTTATGGTTTCAATGGCGCTGAGCTACGATAAACGCTATAGAGGGAGTGCCAATTTTCAACCGGCTGAAACTAGTCATCCGGCAGAGTTTTGCCGTCGGGTAAACGCCGACCTCCAGAGCACTGCCGCCGTTCATCTGCATGCACAGTACTATACAGAGCTGGTAAATTACTATTATTGCTATTCGGTTAACTTTTATCAATCATCATATGTGTCAATCAAATAACATGATAGGAAGGTATTTTGTGTCTGTGCTCACAAAAAAAGTGATTAAAAAGAAATGTCTTCAGGTATAGAATGCTGCTCCCTGCTCATGTCTTCATTAAAGTCTGGTTCCGCTGTGATGAACACTAGCATAGGAGCTGGGATCATCATCACTGCTGCTGCCCCCAACATGGAGGGGGGGGGGGAGTCCCTGAAGGTGATCGACATTGCTTGACAGGAAAGCCAAAGGTCTAATTTTAGCAAAGAGAGGGAACCTGATCCTGGCAGACAACTTGAATGGTTTGTAGCCTTGTTGTTTCTCCCGTTCTGGATCCTGAGAGTTTGACTCAGAGCATGAAATGACTTCTTTGGTCTTTGCTGTATTGTCTCTGACACAAAATAGCCTCCTCTCCTCTTTTTCTGTATCTACTGTGCTCTGTATCTGTTTCCATTTTGGTTTTAAGCTTATGTCATCTTCATTAATCTTGAGCAGCTTTGTTTGCCATGCTTAAGGCATTTCTCACAGCTTTGTCTCACTAATGACAAAATATTTGCATGTAAGACATCCTCCTTTCAAGTATGGAATTAGCTTTTTCCACGTGACCTTTTTTCATCTCAGCCAGATGTTTTCTACAATGTTTAAATGGCTTTTCTTTTTTTTTTTGGTGCAAACGCTCCAGTGGATACATTTGTCTTGTTGTTTTGTGGTGCAAGTCAGATCATTAGCAGTCATGTTGAACCATGGTACATGCACCTGTCATGCTGTATGCCGGTAGCCTGATATAATTTCACTGGCACCATATTTGGTGGCTTTCGTATACAAGGTAAAGACCACCGTTTCAACTGAGGGGTCGGCAAAAGTGGTAGACATAATTGATATACTGCATAAAAAAGGGGGAGAACAGCCACATAGGAAGTAGGTATCTGGTATCAATCATCAATGAGCTGCAATAGATGTAACAGAGCTGCATTGCAAACCCATCTAGTTTTCAGATGTCTGGAATAAAGTGTGACTACCACGCTACCCAAACTAAATTTAATTTTAATACTGTATGTTTAAAATAAAGACCAGTTACCTAGTTTGATCATTTAAAGCCTAGAAGAGACCAAAGATACGCGACGAGTTGAAACTTGCAACTACTTTCATTGTTCCGGTCTGCAACATTCTTAAACCTGCCAGTTTACGTCAATGCAACGAGGCGATGTATCGTAGCATAACGATTCTCTGTACTTCCGTTCTAACTTTTCGGCTTTTCAGGCTTTTTTGTAGCTGGGTATAAATTGAAGCGCCTTTGAAATATGAAGGAGGATAGTGAGATACTTGCTACAGTTGTATCTGCGAAAAATACGTCATTTCTCGGAATCACTGCTTTGTTCTACCGCCGCTCCCTCTCCTCTGGCGCTCACTGAGCCTCCGTCCAAAGCTCCGCCGCCATTTCGACCAACTGACAGTTAGTAACACAGGACAGATAGTCTAGCTAGCTGTCTGGATTGACCCTGCAGAGAAGAGCAGAACCATAGTCCTCATAGTAAGATAAGATATACTTTATTGTCCCCGTGTGTTTTTTTAAATTATTAAATCCTTAAATAGCAGCAGCGATGCTGAGGCTGCAAGTGCTGTTCTGCATGAATTCTTCAAGTGTCTCATTGTGAAGAAACACTCTCCAGCTATTTCCCTAGCCAGGGGTTTACACAGTATCTGTTTCTTATGGTAATTTCTCAAGTCAACCAGTCTCTGGTTACCATGGCAATTTCTCACTGTGCAGGCATTGGTTGGTTGGGGAAGTTGAGTTAACAGTGATTAGCTGACACTGCATATGACTAAAATAAACTGTTAAACCAAGAGCAGGTTTTCGGAGATGGTAAAACACACGTAAGTAAGCTTTTGTTTGTATAGTCGACCGCTGCCCTACTTAACATTAGGATAATGTGTGAATGGTGCCTTTCATGTTTAGGACGCGCACAATGCTTGTCTGTCCCTGTTAGTGCTGTTGATCAGAGATGTCCATTTAGTCAAACACAAACAGCCTACATTTTTTTAGCAGATCTAGGCCTGTGTCTCCACTGATTCAGTGCTTTTCCAAAACTGCAGAGCGCAGCAATAACTTACTCATCTGCAGTGTCACATTCAAACCTAATTTTGAAAGATCTGCTGACTAAAGGCTAATTCCTACATCACAAAGCTCTGGTTCACTGTCAAGAAGAAGAAAAAAAGCTGGCAGTTTTATTTTGGTCTTATTTTCTCCATGCATGGACAAGATTGTTTTCAGATTATTCATTTATGCACTTGCTTTATAGATATATAGCCATTTTGGCCATTGACTATCTCCTTATTCAGTGGTGGAAAGTCACTTTTCAAGTACTGTACTGTACTTAAGTACAATTTTGAGGTACTTGAGTATTTTCAATTTTCTGCTACTTTAGACTTCTACTCCACTGCATTTCTCACCTCACCTCACGGATTCAGATTAATACTGTATTTATACTATGAAATATAATCGAATAAATAAATCATGATGTATTATTTTAGGTTAGATGAAACTTCCCTGGAGGAGGGGGGGGGGGAATTCACAAGCTACACAGCAGATACAGTTTTTAAGATTAGCCCAACCTTCACAAGCTTCAACATTAAAGTGATGAACACATTAATGAATCAGTGATTGTAATCCAGCAGTGAACGATGCAAACAGAGCTGCCCGTTTGTTTCCACCGTAGTGACATTTTGCAGGTGAACCACACACAATTGTCGCTGTTGGTTGACGGTTTATGTAACCGTTTGTCCTTCTATTGATGAACAAAACATAGTTTCGGAGGATGTAATAGGTGCGATGTTATCCAGATATGATCAAACAAATTCCTGCCACATAGGAATAAAGATACTGCACACTAAACCATGTTTTTGTCCCATTCAGAAGACTGGAGAAGATTGCATTTTATCTCAGTGAGAGTCAAACAATTTGCCATTTGTAACAGCCAACATCTCTGACAGTTTTTATGATAAAGACAACTTTGAGACATTGCGTCTGATTACAGTGAACTGCCACTACTGCAACTGCAGTAGAAGTACAGATTACTGCTGAGGATTGGAGAAATTGGAGTAAACTGTGTATTGTTTTAAAGCCATAGGTAAGCTTTAGATTTCTGTGATACAAATTGTGTATTATTTTTAACAGATTTACACTGTATGGCATGCACAGGATCATGTAACCAACAGTTTCAGCCATTTCATGCCCCATTTACACGTACATGGTTATTTTGAAAAACAGACATTTCCCTTCGTTTCTGCCCTTCGTTTACACGCAAACGGAGAATTTGCCTCTGAAAACGATTCTTTCTAAAAACTCCGGCCAGAGTGGAGATTTTGGAAAACTTTGTTTGCATGTTTGCATGTAAACTGAGACAAACGGAGGTTTAGGCAGCCGAGGAAGTGAGGAAGAGAAGAGAGAGGAAGTGATTCGTTGCTGTTGTTGCTATTTTCGGGATTCTGATTGGCTAACGTGGGCTTGAGCTTCGCTGCCACCTACAGGTTTGGCATGCTCTTGACGGCAGTAAACGAACGCTTTTCTGAAAACTGACAGCTGTGCACAATGTTATTTTTGAAAGCGGAGTGGAAATGACCGTTTATGAAAATAGCCATCCACGTGTAAACGTAGCATCAATCCTCCAGCAGTGGGAATCTGGACCAGTTTGTCTGCAGAGGCACGTTTACATCATGCGCAGAGCATTTGAGAAGGCTGTAATCGCTGTGGGATTATTTGAACCAGTTATTGGAGCTGACAAAGGCCTTTTCTAGGCTGTAATCAACTTTGCAGCCCACGCAGGGGCTGAGGGGCAAGGGAGCTGAATAGATGAATCTGTTTGCTCCTGATCACAGAACAAGCCATACAGCGGGCCAAAGCCTTGCTAGTTTGGCAACGGGAAGAGTCTCAAGATTAAACAGTGAGATCTTTCTCTTGATCAGGCCCTCAGCCTGCTCTCCCCGCCATCGCTGCACCTGCTAGTCACAGCCCCTGATGTATGTGCTCTCCTCTTCCCCTCCATCTATTTCTCTCTCTCTCTGTGTCTCTCAACTTTCACTGTCTGTCTTTCTTCCCCCCCCCCCTCTCTACTCTCCCCACTACCCCCATCCACCCTTTTTCACCGCTTTTGATTATCAGCAGTGTCCCAGAACTCATGCGAGCAAATCTATCGGAATTTCATCTCTGCCTCGCTTGCAATCACTTTCACATGTGCACACTGTCTCACAATCTCTGCACACATTCATTCTCTGGTCTCTCTGCGCACCTTCACAGAAACCTATTTTGTCATTCTCTCTTCAAGTCCTTTCCTCTCTCCTTTTTAATCACAATACACACTGGGACTCTGCATAATCCAGACTACAGTCAAGCTGCTCACTCATTGTCTTTGTTTGTCACAGTATAATACATTGAGGAGACACTTCTCCAATTCCACAGCCAGAGTTGATGTTCCAACCATTCTCGCTGAATTAGTGATGTTTCAGGTGAGTTTTTAAATGCAGTCTTACGACTAAATTTGTGCTAAATACCTTGGAGGTAAAGAATAGGATATTTTAGGGATCTCTACAGGGAAATTCTCTGCAGCTTGTAATCTGACGGAGAGCTCAGAGGTCCCTGTAAAGTGCAGAACAGTTCAGGTTAAGATTCAAGGACACTGCAGAGGTGTGGGTGCTTGGCGACATCAGGGCTTTAACCTGATCCCTGTGGTTGAAGGACCGTTTGGCCAAAAGCAAAGCCACCTTACTGCTTTTTATAAATAAATAAATTAAAGGGTAAGGCTGGCATTATTCTGTATTTTTCTTGCTGTCAAGAAATCCCACGGAAAGACCAAAACCAACAATGCATTGCCCCCTTTCTCAATGCTTTCTGACTTTGCTACCCATTCTGTCACAAGCCCATTTATTCACACTAAGGACAGCAAAAACCAGAGTATGGCCCAGAATGAGTCAACCTTTTCGGATTAGAAACAGCCTAGTCTACATCGACGACGTTCCACTTCCGGGATTGATCAGGTGCCGCTGGAAATCCCGCTGGATGTCCCTCTATTCGGAGCGATCTCTACCTTCCGCTTTCTTTGTGTTGGAATTTTAAACTCTGGTGGATTTGTGAGGACTATGGTTAACTGCTCCTCAGATTTCTGCAGGGTAAATCCAGACAGCTAGCTAGACCAGTGGTTCCCAACCTGGGTGTAGTAGCCGAAATGCAGCTAATTGATAAATGATTTTAATTTATGTGTTAAATGGTAATTTTCATTGTTCATTTATTTTGAGGAAATTAGGGGTAATATTTTTAGTTAATATTTACAGTAATGCAAGGAATTGTTTAATTATCTAAAATGTTCGTGGATAATTCAGAGTGCATTTATATTACATTGGTGATATTTTGGAAATATTGCATTGTTACTTTTAACCGTATACACCTTTAATTACATTGAATACTCTCGCGAGAGTCGTGAAGTAAAGTAAGAAAAAGGGGTTATCCGAGTGGTCAGTCAGGCACGGATAGAGTGGAGCCTCACAGTTTTTTGACCTTCTCTTTCTATTTTTCCCTTTTGCCGTTAATAATCATTTTTATTTTTTGTACTACTGCTGTACTGAAGTTTATGTTGCTAACCGAGTAAACGGATATATTTTTTCTACGAGTGGTTTCGTGGATTTATTGATGTGGATTCGGAGGCAAAGGGAGTGGACAAAGCGTCAAGCTAGGGCTTTACTCAGTGGAAATCTACACTGGGGTCCGGGCACCAAAGATCACAGGGGGGGCGCAAGTCTTTTGAGGTTTGAGGTTGAGGTAAAAAATTATGATAATACACTAGAATATATAATGTATACAAAAGTCTGTATGAAAACTATATATTTTGTTGTATCCTGGTCTTTCCTGCCGCCACGGCATCACTATTTTATGAATAAAACATGACGGACAAACGTAACAGTGCTGATAACTCCTCTGTATCAAAAAAGAAAGTAAGGCTCTATCTCGAGAGTTACCTCAACTTCGGTTTTGGGGGGCGGGGGGAGCTCAGCATTTCTTAGACCTGAGTAGGGGGGGCGCCAAGGAAAAAAGGTTGGGAACCACTGAGCTAGACTACCTGTCCAATCTGAGTTTTCTGTTACACGACTAAAACAACTTTTGAACTTAAACATGTTCCACCAAAACAAGTTCCATCTCGAGGCTGTTTTGCAGAGGCGCCATTGCTCCGTCCGGGGCTTAGCACCGGCCAAGACTATTGTGATTGGTTTAAAGAAATGCCAATAAACCAGAGCACATTTTTCTCCCATACCGGAATGCTGTGTGGACTAGCCAGACCCTCCTCCGCAGAGCACTCAATGGCACAGAGTAATAAGCTCTAAGCTAAGATACAGGAGCAGTACTTGTAGTAGAGTGTGTGTGTGTATGTGTGTGTGTGTGTGTGTGTGTGTGTGTGTGTGTGTGTGTGTGTATATATATATATATATATATATTATAAATAAACATAAATATATAATAAAACATTATAAATAAACATTTCAGTTGATGCTGACACAGCTGTGTTGAAATCTTCCAAATGATCATTTAAAAGTTTCTCTGAGGCCTTAAAGCAATGTCCTAGAAAAGTCTCACTCTGTACTTTTATTTGCTGCCACTTATTTCTTCTGGACTGTCCAACAGCAGAGAAGTCTGGAAGTTAAAAAGGGCAAGCACATTCAGAAGCAAAAACTTTATAAGTACACTTGATCTTATTTGAATACTTATGACTGTTCCTTTACCAGTGTCTTTAGGAACCACCAGTCCACCATCAATAATACATGTGTGATAGTCTGGGCACTGTTTGCCCCACTTGTTCTCTTCAATCACTGTTACTTTTTTAATATTTCACTGCTGGTGGCCGAGCCCAATCCACTTCCCTGCTTGCTCCTTTTTCTTTTTTTTTAGCTTGGATCTCAAACATTGGCCTATTTCGGACTTTAAAACCGTTTCTGATCGATGAGGACAGAAAGAGAGAGAGAAATGGCGGTTAATAGGAGACCCCAGAGCTGCTTAAATATTAAATGGATGGACAGTGGTGACACAGAAAACACAATCTTCTTTTCCTACGGCTTTGCATCCAAATCCAAATGGCAATTGTCTGGTCAACAAAACAGTCAAGGGATTTAGAGTCTGAAAGCCCTCAGCACATTTTAGTCCCAATGTAATTTCAATGGAGTTCTGCTCTGTATTTATTTGTTGCCTGCCTTTTTGTTCTTGTCATTGTAAAAAAAAATTGAAGTCAACTCAACATACAAGCAGTTTTTATTTGCTACCTTGAAAATGCAGTTCGACCAAAGTTCTTAATGCTGCACCAATCAATATGTTTATATTTACAATGATTAAATGAGTAAGTGTAATGGAAAAGAGGTTGCTCATTGTCACTAAACCCAAGTACAATTATGAACAAACTCTGCGGTGCCTTCAGCTCTGCGTGGTGTTTTAGCCTAATTCTTGATAATATGGCAAATAGCTCTATGAATTGGTCCAGATGGATTGCTATTTTATTTTGTACAGACAATAATGTTTCCTTCAGCATGAATTATAATGACTTTTGCGATTGCATATAGCACATCAAAAATATCACTCTGTCCAATGCTTACTGGTTTACTGGTTTTTGACTTAATATGCGGGGCATTCCGTCAGAACAAATGTTTTTTCTACATGATATGAGCATAACGTGGTTTGATTAAGTAAAATGACCAACCATTCAGAAGACAGGAGCCCTCAAAGTTGACCCATATTGGACACCCTCCCTACCTAAGAACACATATCTTATTCAAAAATAAAAATAACAGTATGGTTTTCCTGATCATTGGAAAGCTTACAAACAAGGTTATCCACAATTTTAATATTTATTTTGGTCCAAAATAAATAAATATCCAAATGAGGGGAATTTTGTCCTTAAAGGGTAACGACCGTTTTGTTCAACCCTATTTTCCTATGTTTTTGTGTCAAAGTGACTGATGGGAACAACAATCTTTGACAATGGTCCAGTTCTAAGCAAGATCACTGCA
This sequence comes from Perca fluviatilis, assembly GCF_010015445.1. Lineage (NCBI taxonomy): Eukaryota > Metazoa > Chordata > Actinopteri > Perciformes > Percidae > Perca > Perca fluviatilis. The sequence goes on from NC_053122.1 coordinate 10,294,977, forward strand.
GTTGTCGTTGGAGAAACAAGCTACAATTTTCCAGCTTGTATTTACCTTCACAAAAGTGCTCGTTTTGCCACTGACAGGCTCAGATTAATATTCTAAGTGTCTGACATTATGGAAGGGATCCCTTCAGAGATGGACCTTTAAAACCTCTTTGAGACTTTTCTGTTTAACCAGAAACAGCTCTGAAGTCGCTAGCGCTAAACCCACCAGACTCTATTTGAAAAAGCAATACTTTTAGCGTGTATGGAGCCAACATATTTTCACATGTAAATCAGTAAACTATGTGTTTATTTCAACCAAAACTAGAGTTGTGATGGTTGGAAAAGTGGAAAGACGACCCAAAAACAACTTTTCATGGTTTTATTTTGTTTCTGTTGACTTTTAATGAAGTGTATTTTACAATGCTAAAATTACTGTTTATTTACATGGTGGGTTTAGCGAATGCAATTTCGCGGATGTTTTTTTGTTTAACAATAGGAACAGAAAGTCAACCTTCTTTAGTAATCCTTTCCATAATGTTGTCAGACACTTATAATATTAATCTGAGCCTGTCAGCAGCAAAACGAGCACTTTTATGAAGGTAAATACCAGCTGGACAACTGCCCTATTAACTTACATTGTGGCTTGTTTCGCCACTGTCGAATCCAGCGATCTCACCTAATACTGGACCAATTTCAAAGATTGTTGTTCCCATCAGTCACTTAGACACAAAACATAGGAAGATAGGGTCCAGATTGAAAAAAAAACGGTAGTGCCCCTTTAAATCTTAATTTTTCTATTTGACTTTGTAGACTAGATTACAGTATGCTTATTTTGTTTTTTCTCAGATGATTGGCTGAACATATTTGACCATAGGATTCATTGCCATGTCTGGGTGTATAAAGCAAAACTTTAAGATCATGATAAGCATTTACAAAATGAAAGCTGACTGGAAGGGTACAATAGAAGCAAAGAAGTTAACATCTTTCCGTAGACTAGTGCAGTGCCACTTTAAACGTCCCTGTTCGGAATAAGCTTGGCCTCTGGTATTGCTGCTTGCAGCTTTCTCAAGAACCGCTCATCCAAACAACTTCACAATGGACACTGCACTTCCTTGGGTCCCGTGCAATACACCTGCCATGACATCTCTGGTCTCTGTCTTCATCTGTTCTTGCATACACTGTAGCGAGCAATGGAGAGCGAGCTGTAGGCCTACCCAGCATGCCATTTGGTGGTGTAACAGTTAATAAAGGTCCCATCTCAATACGTTACACAGTGTGTAGGCCTACATCACGCACTACTAATAAATATGTCTCGTAGATCTCAAGAGCTCGAACTCAACATGCACTTTCTTGGGTTCTCCGCAATACACAAGCCAGGTGTGAAGTCGATGGAATGAACGGTTGTCTAGAAAATTGAAGGAATGACAGACATACAGACAGAGGCTCATTCCATTTTGGTCATGAAATCACATGGACATTGCATGATTTTAGCTGTGGGTGTTACTGCCGGGCATTTAAATGCTCAAACCAATCAGAACATGAGACATAACATGGACACGGAGCGACTACGTTGGGCAGTAAACAATGTTACAATGCTCAGCTTTATATGCAGCAATAACAGTTTGTGACTTGACTTCATCCACAGCAATCCCATGCAGCTCTTCTTAATACAGAGTAGATGATTGCATGCTCGATGCATGGCACCTTACTTTAGTAGTTTCTGTTTATTTCTGAAAATAAGAAAATGGCATATCGTCAACGGAGCCAATCCTGTCATGTCTTGCTCACATTCCTCTGTGGGATCTGCTGCTACAATGTTTATTACATTCTACCCTTCTCTTTTATCCTGGAGGAGGGCAACATATTTCTCTCAACTCAAAAGACTCTTCTGGTGTGCATAACTAAGGCTGAATCTGTAACAAAACGTATTTAATGCAGAGTATAAAATATGGAGTTCATTATTGTTTCTTTTATTATTAGTTGACCTTTTATACACATTTTATTTCAAGAGTCTGTGCCAAGCGATGTTTGTGCATATCCAAAAACCGTTATTCGGAATATCCAACCAGAATATGCTGTTTACATGATCTGTATCAAATTCGCAATATGTTCATATTCAGAATAATTGTGGAATATTGGTGTGCATGTAAACGTACCTTGTGAGGAGAGTGAGGAAAGTTGGAACAACTCAAAATACTTTAAACCATGTTTACAACAAAAAGTAATTAAAAAAATATTTAATGTTAACTGAAAGTAAGGCAAAATCAGCTCAACATCTCCCTCACTGCCCTGTTTTTATCATTATTATTACAGAGTGACGTGACCTCACATGATTAGCCTAACCTCGCCCTCCCTCAAACCTGAGTGGAAGTCTAATCTAATCTAAAATCGAATCAACCAGAATAACAGAAAAAAAAAATCTGTGTGTGCTGGGACTTTAAAACCATTGACGTTTGTCATTGATAGAACACAAGTGTATATAGTGTAGCAGAACAATGTTGACATATGGCCAATCATTTTATTTAACGCAGAAAGATGGAGAAAGAACTTGAATATGATTGGTGAATTTGAATGAACTAAATTAAATTGTTTATTAGATCACTTCACTGAATGTTTGAGAGATGAATTCCCCTCATAATTGACATCATATAATTAAGTAAGTTCATGTTAATAAGTAGCAAGTTAGCTCCAAAGCTAACTCTCATATCCTAATACGTTTTTGTGTCAAATTAGTCATTTCAGTGTTGCAGTTAATGACCAGCTTGCTCAAAATGTGTTTTTTTTATATGTGCTCCATATTGACCTGCAGTGAAGCACAGTATGCATGGTCATTGTTGTTCTTGTTGTTATTCAGATCATATGTTCAATCAGCGATAGTGAAAACACTGCAAAGCACTGCAAAGTTGTGTAAGGATGGGTAAAACTGCTCTGCTGTAAATGTTAATGTAAATGAGGTTAAAGTAACTGCACGTGCACATAGACAAATTGAGGTTGTCAACCCAGAAGTAACAAAGCAATGTCAAATGAATGTATTTTTGAATTGTTTATTTTTCCCCAGCTTGGTTTGTCTAGCTCAGTCTACAGTATGCTTACCTGAGCAGATGAAATGTTGTACTTGCAGTAGATAGGCTACACATAATGGTGGACAGAATATTGGTGGCAGCTTGCTGAGAGATGTAGCTGCTGATTGCTTTTTCTTTGGTTTTAAATGGCTTTTGTTAAACATTGTGGAGATTAAGTTTAAGCCTCATTAACTTAAAATAAATAAAATCCTTTTTTTTGTTGTTGCATGGACTCTAGCGTACAGTTCTTTCTTCAACATTCGCTTTAAACTTTCCCAATGCCAATTCAAAATGATCTTGAGCCCTTTCTATCTGTTGTGGTGGCACTACAGACACTGATTGGGAGTTTTCAAATTCAGCTTGTGCATCTACCCCATCAAGTAGACTATTATGCATGCACCCAGTCGAGTGTCCACTTAATCACAGAGGTCAGGGCAACTACTAAATATGCTCAGTGGTGTCGCTTGGAGATGATATGCCATGTGCACGAGGGGGGCATATGTACAATTAAATTAGAAATGCTGAGACTTTTGGTGACGGGACCCACAGGGCATTCTGGGTGCATGTCCTGTTGGCAATCTATGCTCATCCATTACAGCAATTTAGACAGCTTATCGATGTATTACAGGAAAGGGGTCAACAGCAATAAAACGCACAACAACCACTGTGATTGATCATATGTGAGAAACGAGGTGCGTTTGATTCCCACACTGTGAGAGCCCGCCGATGTAGCCTATCACTGCTGCTCTCTCTCTCATCCGCCGGCTGAGGGACCGAAAGCAGCCTGCGAGAGAAACCGCGAGGAGGGGAGAGAGGAAACGGAGCGACGGAGATGGCGAGCATCAACATGGGGCTGAGACCGCTGCTGCTGGGGCTCGCGTGGGTCCTCATGGTCGTCCTAACGCCTCATGTCCAATGTCTAAATGGCGACGAGGACCAGAGCCAGGACACCGAGTGTAAGATGAAGAGCGTCACCGTGTCGGCTTTGCCGTTTTTGAGGGAAAACGACCTCAACATCATGCACAGTCCGTCGGCCTCCGAGTCCAAGCTGCTGTTCTCCGTTCGAAACGATTTTCCCGGAGACGTCGTGGTGGTGGACGACCTGGAAAACACCGAGCTCCCTTTTTTCGTCTTAGGTGAGTTTTTAAAACACCGACGGTCTCCGCGGTTCATTGGCCGCTAATTGAGCAGATTACAACCCCCCTTCACTCTTTTTTTTATCATTACACCGGAACATCTTTAGCTTAGGCCTGGCACCATACCATGTTTTCATTGCTTTAAACACATTATCAGGCTATATAACAACCAGAATAAATGACTAACGCCATTAGCTGCGTTTATAGCCTACGTCATTAGTCAGTCAGTGGTTGATAATTAGTTTAGCGCCTGTTATTGATAACACTATGGTGAGCTAAATCAACACTTAGCACTTCTTGTTGCAAATAATAGGCCGCATAGCATCATAATGCTAACAAAAATTGTAGTTTTTTTTCACATTTAAGTATAGCCAGCAATACATTTGTAAGAGAAGCGTCCATCTCATGCCTTGTATATTCTCTTTAATGTTAGCTTACACACGTGGCTCGGTTAGCTACATGTGTAGGGAACTACTTGCTAGTTAAACAAACTAGCATGCAACCAAACTAATTTCATTTCAGTAGGCTACAACTCTTAACGCTTGTCTTGTTATTGTTGTTACGTGGTCACTTTGTGCTGCCCATGTCTTGTATGTTTTATAATTGATTAAAACGCTACAGTTTACTCTCTCATGTTAGTTTTTAGGCTTTAGAAAACCGAACTTTATCAAAGTTTAGACCAAACCAGGTCCATTTTAACTGGACATTAAGCTATGTTTGAATAACAGTGAGTTTGGCAGAAAGCGAAAAAAAAAGTTTGCTTTGTGGAAGTTAGCTGGCCGCTGTCCATGGTGCTGAATCGCCGCTGCTGCTGCTGCTAGTGCTGCTACCGTGAGGATCTCCCTCTGCTACGATGAGCAGCGAGGCACACTCCGTGGCTTTGTGTGGTTTGCAATATAACATCTATACACCCAGTTGTGTTAACTGTGTGCCTTTGGATGTTTGTGTGAGGATTTAGTGTTGGCTCTGGGCCTGATTGTACAAGTATTTAGTGTTCTATTGGCCCAAGTCAACAATCAACAAGGAAAGCAGTTAAAAAGCACCTCCTGTTGGCTGTTAGATCTACTCAGCTGTTTCATCTGTCCATGTATCTTTGTTGTCACTTCTCAAAGCAGTTGCCTGTTTGAATTGCCTTTTCCTACAAGCAAATTGAGTTCACCTGTGTGTGTGTGTGTGTGTGTGTGTGTGTGTGTGTGTGTGTGTGTGTGTGTGTGTGTGTGCATGTATATATACAGTACAGGCCAAAAGTTTGGACACACTTTCTCATTCAATGCGTTTCCTTTTATTTTTTTATGACTATTTACATTTTAGATGCTCACTGAAGGCATCAAAACTATGAATGAACACATATGGAATTATGTACTTAACAAAAAAGTGTGAAATAACTGAAAACATGTCTTATATTTTAGATTCTTCAAAGTAGCCACCATTTGCTTTTTTTATTAATAAGGGAAAAAATTCCACTAATTAACCCTGACAAAGCACACCTGTGAAGTGAAAACCATTTCCGGTGACTACCTCATGAAGCTCATTGAGAGAACACCAAGGGTTTGCAGTGCTATCAAAACGCCCTAAACGCACCTGCGCCAGGCGCTTCAAGCCGTACGCTTAGATCGTTAAAATAGGGCCCATAGTGTAGGCTAACTCAGCAGCAGTAATAACTTATTTCTTTAGAGTAAAGCAGATGATCTGATTAGATTTTGGAGCTGTATCTGCTCGCAGCTTCAGGAGGTATACTGGCAACACGTTCCTTAGGTTTCAGGAACTTGGATACAGCACAGATCTGTGTTTTGGCAAAGTTGTTGCCAAGTCTCTGGCTAGTTAAGAAATGTAATGTTGAATTGAAATGGTATTCCAGTGTACTTCTGGGGACATTTCGGCTCCCAGAAGTAGCTGCAGAGTGAGCACTATTCTCTTTCACGCTGCTCTCCGGTAAAGGCAGCTTTGGACCCAGGCCCAGGGAGAGTCTGAGAGAGACGGAGGCAGCTGCCTGGAGGAAGAGTCGGTCAGGCTCCGAGATAACATTATCTTCTGCCTTCTGCTTAGAAGTGGTAAATCTACAGTTCACAGTAACTGAATGTGATATAGTCTCTGGCTTTTGTTTGACATCTAGTGTCTGCAAAAAATTTTGCACATTTTTGCATAACCTCGGAGGGCTAACCTGGCTCGTTTACTATATTTAAGGCCTTTATTTGACAGGACAGTTTTTAGGCATGAAAGGGGAGAAACAGGGGTAATGAAATGGGGAATCGAACCCGGGGCTGCTGCGGCGAGGACTGAGCCTCTGTATATGGAGCACATGCTCTACTAGGTGAGCTGACCAGGCTGTTTACTATTTTAACTGAACATCAGCGTCACCCTGATTATTTGGCTGAACCCTGTGCAAAAATCTGGCAGTTCAATAAAGCATTGCTTGATAGTCTATATGAAAAAAGAAAAGAAATGAAAAGTCAAATAGTCGTATTAAACAGCCAAATCCGATGCAGCCATATTAGTTTTAAATACCTACCCTGTTAAGAAGGGGTGCAAAGGTACACGTATTCATCCTTAACTGTGGGTTGTTCGTGGCTTGTTTCAGTTTGGTATGCCCTGCGAACAAAATAACTTTGTGGCTAAACAAACTAGCTGTTTTTTTGTGTGTGTCAGGCTGTGGATTGCTGTCAATTAAGCATTGTGCTTGTTAAAGAAGTAGCCGCAAATGAGAGAATAATTTTAATGTTATTGTGTTCAAAGGAAGTCGAAAGCATTACCTGAGTAATTACCTGACTATTACCAGAGCAAGGCAACAAAGTCCTTCCAATGGAGTGCTTATTGCTCCTGATACTCTACAACAGTCAGTCAGCCTTTCAGTCGATAAAAACAAAAAATGTTAACCATAGTATGCTCACAGTGCTTCATCTGTGCTGTAATGTTCCTTCATGTGCACATAGTTTAGTTATGTTGGAGCAGCACTTATATATTGTCTTTTGTTTTCTTGTTTGCATTCCATTTGTAACAGGTGGCAACATGTATCAAACCACCCATAGAGAGTTTACTGTCCAACCATATGTTTGGTATACGTTTTCATGAATGCGCTACTCAAATATACTGCTTGCTGTTAAAGAAGTGTATTCAGCCATATTTTGGGAAGAAAATATCAGTGTTTGGAAGATACAGTATGGAGAATATGTATGGCGAGTGGAGAAGTAGATGCTTTAGGAGTGGCTCCCGAAGTGGACATTTTAATACTTTCTTCTGTAACTGACAGAAATTCAGCATCCTTCCAACCCCTACAGGCGAGGAATGTTTGATAGTAAAATACTGAGAATCACTTTAAATAAAAGACACTTGCGGGTTTTGACTTAAGACCCTGACCACTTCAAACAGCTTAATGCAGTAGTGTAGCTTATCACACAGTACCCCGCTCACCAGCAGCACTGAGTCCCCAGTCTTCATCCATGTCTCATCAGGACACATCATCCTCAGCTAACCCCAGTAATTATTGGTGTGTTTGAAGACCTCAGAGAGACAGAGATCAGAAATGTTTAAGGGATGGTCTCAGTGCTGTAGTTGGAAGGCGGAACCATAAAGCTCTGTGCCTCATTTTGGGAAGAGAAAAAAGGAATCTTGTAATGAGGCATGCTGAGATTCTTTTAATTTCCCTACCCTGTCAACCTCTTTGAAGTAACATATTTTGAAAAATATATCTGGTTTTGTGTGTGTGTGTGTGTGTGTGTGTGTGTGTGTGTGTGTGTGTGTGTGTGTGTTAAATTCCACATTTCTACCACCGTTTACAGTGGCTCACAGTTTTCTCGCCAAATTGCTTCTCTGTGAAACATCTAAGAAGCAATTTGAGAAGAGGAGATTCTCTGACTGACAGTACATTTTTTAGCTGCAGGACCGCAGCCACTAGTTAGTGTCAGAGAAGACCGGCTAGGTTATTAGGAATTTATCCTTTTGGTGTTGTGCCATAAATTGTGCAGGAGGTGAGGTAATAATTGCTCTGGCAGTGATTTGCACATCTGGGCAGCAGGCTTGGAAGGTAGTCACCCCTTAACTGCTGCCCATTCAAATCAGCTTTCTGGAACAATAATTTGGCTGGTACATTTCAGATCCCTTCCATATAAAGATTGACATTGTTGCCAATGCAAATGGCATTAAACTCCACTGGTGCTTGTACTTACGGTACATGCCACCTTTGGGTCCTGAGTGCAATGTGCTCTTCGGGAAAACTCGTATTTTTTTCCTACAACAAAGCTGAGAGGACCTGTAGACCTGCAAGTTGTTTTGACCTTTTTATTGTTGGTATGCTGTGAGAATGTCAGTCCTGCAATGTGAATGTTCCTCAAATAATGAAATGTGCTGACGATGTCAACTAGAACAGATGTATCTTGACAAACAGCATATGGCTGCAACTAGGGTTTTTGTGCGGATTATATGCCTATTCAGTTTATAAATGTCAGAAACTACTGAAAAATGTCATCATTTTTGTTTCTCTGAGCCTGACATATATGCTTAAAAGTATAGAGATGGAAATTTCCAACTAGTTTTTACCTTTTGCAATCACAAGATGTAACCACCATGTGTGTTTTTTTTTGAACACTTAAAAGACAATTCCGGCGCAAAATGAACCTAGGGGTTAATAACACATGTGTACCGAGTCGAACGTTCTCTGGGATCTGTTTTCATGCTAATTGAATGCTTTAAACAAGCTACCGCAAACCGGTGGTTAGCTGCTAACAATAGCTTTCGGGGCAGATGGTAAATCGCTATTTTATACCACTAACAAGGCTCAAAATAACACCACACTTCCACTGTAGCATAATGAGGGTCCCTACATGTAAACCGAAGCATTGAGAACTTTGTAAGTGTACAGACAGTTTATTACATAGATATGTTACTTGCTACTGGTTGCACGGCGTTCGTCGTTCAACTGCTCATGGCTGTTTTCCAAGATGGCGCCCTCATGTAAACATGAATGCTAATGTCTTTATAATCTTATCTTTTTAATAAACTGTCTGTACACTTACAAAGTTCTCAATGCTTCGGTAGGGACCCTCATTATGCTACAGTTGAAGTGTGGTGCTATTTTGAGCCTTGTTAGTGGTATAAAATAGCAATTTACCATCTGCCCTGAAAGCTAGCATGAGCAGCTAACCACCAGTTTGCGTTAACTTGTTTAAAGCTAGAGACGCATTCGATTAGCATGAAAACAGATCCCAGAGAACATTCGACTCGGTACACATATGTTATTAACCCTTAGGTTCATTTTGCGCCGGAATTGTCCTTTAAACAAAGTCCACTCTCTATCCTTTTTAAACATCAAAATAATACAGAGTGGTGCTTCTTTCCTCAAGAAACCATCTTTGGCCTCGTGTAAATTGCACTACAGACAGAAAATCGAAATCAAACAAAGATTTTTAATAACAGTTCCTCAACACCAATTTGATCATCTTTTACTTTCATCTTTTTTCCACAGTGGATTACTGGATAGTTTAACCTCTCGAGGGCTCTAAAAATTAAAGTATGAATTTGTATAATTGCAGACGTTTTCATTTCTGTCAACACTCTTTTGTATTTCTTTCTGCTGACTGCAGCTCTTGTCTAGACTGTGTTCACGCAATAAATAAAAACAGAGGATTAAGTCAGTGATTTTAATTTGTACGGATCATTTATTAATGTATCCACTTTTCCGAATTCCAATCTAAATTCCAAATCAGAACCGCCAAAAGCTTAGTATGCAAAGGGAAGATAGGACCTGAAGTTTCAAAGTTCTTTCACTTTAATGTTAATTTAACTTTTCAGAACTTTTCTGCTTTTCACATGACAATGAAGCACAAAAGTTCATTACAGCATATCACTAACAGGTCAGCACATTCTGTAACGTCCACTCATTAAGGGTTGCTTGTTGAGAATTTGAACAGTTGGTAGTTGAAAGGCAGTGACTTTTAGGCCGGTCATTAAAAGTGCTAATTAGCTGGCTCATGAATAAACTGCTGCTTCAGGTGTTTCCAGCCTTTTTACTCTCTGTGACTAATGTAATAGCGCCACAGTACACAGGCTTTGTTTGTTTGAAGCTGTTTTTAACAGTGTTGATAACAAGTGATTTCTAGTTGTCATTTTAGGCGAACAGTGGTGTTTTTTTGGGTCTATTTTCATGTTGTTGCAATAGTGGGTGCAGTTCCTTCCAGAATCTTCACATAAATCTTTGTTTGTTAGTATTGCCTCTGTAATGTTGGCGTACATTCTTTAAGTAGGAGACACATTTATATGCACATCAAAAATACGACTTTTATGTGAGTAGGACAATAATGTGAAAGTGTGCAGGGATTGTTAACGGCATATGTCACCCACTTGTGGAGTTACCTGTGTCCCATTTCCATACTATACCCAAATACTATGCTGTCAGGACTATTTTAATTATATAAACATGTAGTATATTAAAATGACTGTGCTAACAGGAAAATAATATATATCATAAATGTGCTGTGCTGCTGGACATTACTCAAAGGCTTTAGAATTATTCTGCCACATGCAAATTTTGAAACCAAAACTGATTCATGGCTTAATTTTTTTGGCTTTTCTCAGGCAGCTCTACCCAACAATCCCTAAATAGTAGCGGTGTAACAGTACACAAAAGTCACGGTTCGTTGCGTTTCTGTAGAAACCTAAATGCATGAGGACACTTCTCTTGTCATTTATTATGAAAAGTGTCTTAGACGGACACAACCTTTACAGGGACTAATATAGCATTTGGCCCACTGGCAACTTTGGTAAACAATTTTCACTATAAAAACAGGAAACATTTGAAGAAACACTTTCCCTAAAGGCCCAAACTACAAAACTGAAAAGCACCTTTTATGCAATGAAATTGAAAATACAAAATAAAGAGAATAATCCAAGTTACAACTTCTGCATTAGGGGAACGTTTCAGTTAGTATATATTTAAACATTCAAAGAACCCAGACGTGTATCATCTCAGTGATTGGCACATCTGGGTGATGCCGTCGAATGGGGGTTAGCATGTTGAATGTGTTTCCATTCACATCCCCTCCAACAGTGCAGCAACACCGACACAGCCTCCTTGTCTTATACACAACTCTCTCTCCGTTGCTGTCGTAGTCCAGTTTTGGTGTTTTGTTTGAGCTCGCCATAGCGACTGACTCAACCGCCAATCCGCTTGTTGTGGTAACCTATGTTGCATACGGCTTAAGGTTTCCAGGCGGAACTTGCGCTTGTAAACTTTGGCTCCACATTACGTGCCTCAATCTGCATACAGGAGCAGCTTGGAGTAGAGCCTCTACTACTTTGCATCGAAAGGAGCCAGTTGAGGTGGTTCGGGCATCTGGTAAGGATGCCCCCTGGGCGCCTCCCTAGGGAGGTTTCCAGGCACGTCCAGCTGGGAGGAGGCCCGGGGAAGACGCAGGACTAGGTGGAGGGATTATATCTCCAACCTGGCCTGGGAACGCCTCGGGATCTCCCAGTCGGAGCTGGTTAATGTGGCTCAGGAAAGGGAAGTCTGGGGTCCCCTGCTGGAGCTGCTCCCCCCGCGACCCGACACCGGATAAGCAGACGAAGATGGATGGATGGAATCTGCATACAGTGTATTCTGTGTGCACCATACCGTGACCCAGTGTAATGTGACTTTACAGCCCCACTGACTAGCTATTATGTTTCTCTTGACCTGTGTTACATTGTAGGACATTGTGTCCATCCACACTACAGTCAAAAATTAAGTAAATCTTTCAGTATATTTTCTTTTGTCATTTCCAATGTCAGCGTACATAAAGAATAGTGCGGCTCATCCAGAAGTGTGCTCTTGCAAAATTAAAACTTCTTGGCTGAAATTTAGCAAAGCTTTTCCCCCACGGGTTTCCAAGTTTCTAAATCATCACCGAGGTATGAATATATAAGCCTAGATGTTTACTTCCTGTGGATTCATTGGTGAGGTGGAATACACAACTCCACGAAAGACCTTCACAACATTCTGAGTTTCTCCGCCCTCTTTTTGTCCATAAACTCCCTCAGGTTCCAGTTCCCAGTCTATATCCTTATCCAGCAATTCGGGTGGGATAATGAAACCTTCCTTTGTGCTTCACCACAGCACTTCATCTTGTCCAAAACTTACCAACAATCTGCTGGTTATGCCCATATGTGCCTTGATTTACCACAATAGAATCTATAATATCTGCAGTGTTTTCCCTAGGCTTGTGGAAGACTTGGGTGCACATATTTTGCAGAGGGTTTAGGGGTCATCCCTGAAGAAAGTCTTTCAATTAAAAAAAAAAATCATTTTGGACCATTATTATTGCTACCATATCTGTCTAAAATATTGGAAAAGTTAGAGCACATTAAAAAATGACACTCAAAAAGGTTAAAGACAAAACTTGCTAAAGAATTCTACTGGGGACCAACTACAACCATTAGAGCGGATCAAAAGTCTTTTGTTAGTCCTGATGTTCACATTGATTTTACATTCCTTCGGCTTAGGTGGTGCCCACGACGGCTTGGGTGCGGCACCTAAACCTTATAATGGTAGGGAAGTCCCTGCCGTCTTTATTGCCCCTGCTCTGTCTTCCTTGAGAATAAATCTGCTAGTAACATCAAGCAGAGACCAAGGGTTGTTTTGGTGTTTGGACAGAGGTGTGTGGGGGAGAGCTCAGCGGGAGGAGACAAAGGGAGAGCAAGGAGATATAGATAGAAAGAGAGAGAATCAAAAAAGAGAGACACTGTGAGGCGCACGGCTGCTATTTAATGGTTTCCATGGCAACGTGATCGGGTGCTTAGACAGGGGTTTTAAAGAAAGGTGGCGTTTGTTTTATCGCCCCAGCGGCAGGGGCAGAGGAAGGGAGGAAGGAGAAACATTTGAGGGGGCATCTTTAACTCCACATACTGCCACTGTACTGTGTGTAGTGATTATCATAAAAGAACATTTAGGTTTATCAAATGTTGTTTAGTTTAGGGACAATGTAGTCTCAGATTCGGCTTTTCACCCTCATTTCTAGAGCTGGGTATCGTTCAGCATTGTTCAATACCAGTACCAATACCATGACTTCGATGCCGGTTCCAAAAGATACGTTTTTGTGAGCCCTGTCTCTGTGCCTAGCGTAGAGTTTTTTCTGCATATCTCATGACGTTTTGTGAGAAATATGCTGCATGCTTATTGGCTCACTGATGCTGCCCGGTGTTGTTTGACCCATCCACACCCCCCCCCCCCAACCAACCTCCCTACGTGGAATTTCGGGCTTAATACTGCTCACTGCCGTTGTCGCTCTTAATACTACGTCATCCTCCGGCGCCGCGGAGCTGCTGTGCTGCCCGGTGCGTTCCATACACACTTGCCTGGTATCTGATGCTGACAGCCACTGCCCAAGCGTCCGTATTTTAGGAGTTCGGAGTGACAACGGGCTGTTGTAGCAGGAACATCAATTCCAGGATGGGTTTTGTGAGTGCATGTGAATCCACAGTTTAAAGCTGATATTTAAAAATAAATTATCTCAGGGGGGCATGCTATACCCCACTAGAGGGTTTGCATCTTTGTCACCTTTTTCACCCCTGATGAGTTTGCATCCCTGCTTGTTAGCGATGAAGCACAGCCAGTCTGGGCACCTGATCTGAAATTAAAAAGGCTAAGAACCTCACCCTAGGTATTAATACTAAAACTCAGGTATTGTATCATACTTCATATGGCTGGGTGCTACCAAACATTCTTTTTACTTTACTTTTACCCTACAATCCAGCTAAAACAGCCAACTGTACGAAATGTTAAATGCTGTCACAACACAAGCAGCCATACCAGAACTTAAAAAATAGTCTAAAATGACAGAATTGTGTGCACAACGGCAGATCTCAGCAATTAAAAGTTTTCCAAACTCTGCTTCGAACACATTTATCCATTATTTAAGTACCAGCCCTAGTAACACATGAGTGCTATAGATTCCTCTAAATCTTAGCACTGCTGTGGTGATGAAAAAGGTAAAAATTGCCAAGAGAAATCTGCAAACGGCATCAGCAGGGTGTCACACTCAAATACATATCCATTTTTGCCAGCTCCCTTGCAGCTTGTTGATATAGTTTCCAAAAAATGGTACTGCTGCTACACATGTTTTATTAGGCTGGGGAGATCAAGGGAGAACAAACTGTAATCTGTATGCAGGCTCACAGAGGCCAGTGGGAGAGGGTTAGGAGCTGGACAAACAGTCGGGCACTGGCTAGAAATATTTTTCATCCTTGTTTTAAGATTAGGGTGTAGTAATGTATGGCAACCCATGAACAGGCCACCTTGGAGAGTTCTTAGAGCAAATAAAATGAAAGGTTGAGGAATCATGTTATTATGTGGACACACAAGTGCAGGGAAATTCACCCATAGAAAAAGAATGGATAACCAATTCCCCAGAGGTGTTCAGATTAGCTTCCGTTAAAGGAAGCATGCAGGGAAGATCTTGTGGTGAGAGCTGCAGACTAGTTTCTCAGTTTCCCCCTCTGATGTCCTGATTTCATCACCCCAGTAGAAGCAATACATCTTAATTTGCTGCTGTCATCACAGGCTGGCCTCGATCTGTCAGTTCCTCAACCTCTGGGAGAGGTGTTACACTCAAGAAGGACATCAGTTCAAAGGCAATACAACATCCTTTTTTTTTTCTTTTTTCTTTTTTTTTTAGAGGGATAGTTAGTTTTAAGTTTGATTGAACTCTGTAAAAATCAGTTTTGATTCTCCCGATGAATGTTTTGGGAGTGAAAACTCTTTTAAGTGTTTGACGAAACTGAACGTTGATGTCAGCAATGGGTTAATAACTAAGCTGACTTTGATCATCAATTCAGTCAACAACATCGTAAAAAAATAAATGAATAATGCGAAAAATGCAACAACAAAAAATACATCATATCCCTGTATGTGATAGCAGCCTAACGTCCAACATCAGTACCAGTTAATTGCCAGTGCGGTACTTAATTAACTAGGAAAGATGTTCATATAATATGTCGGATAACTTATCCAAATTCCATCCGAGTTGATTACATTCTATGCAAATAGGGTCCATTTTACAGAGTCTCGAAACTGACAAGATGTAGTAAAAGGTTATTAGTCAAGTCGAAAGTACAACTGAATACATCAATAAATAATGTTGTTGGATTAAGATATAAAATAGTGTAAACACTATAAAGCTTCATACTCTTCCTTTAACCTCAAGACACACCACAAGAAAGCCTTCCCCACTAATATTTATGATTCCATTTCTATTTCATTTTATCTTTCAACAACGCTTTTCTTTATATTTCAAGGAAGAATTAAGAGAGCTGGATACAATGCCGCCAGTCAGCATTGCTGCCAATGTCTCCCAGAGGCAACTCGCGCTATTGCAATGAAAAGCTCCCCTGTGGTCCAAAAAGCATTTCCCCCATAGACCAACATTATAAAAGACGCGTCTGTGAAACTGTTGACAAGACACCAAACAAGATCAATTATTACTTATATATGTGTAAAACGTTCCCGGAGCCTAGGAAATAGGGTTGGGTACCGAGACCCGGTGCTAATTAGCACCAGCCATCATCAACTGGTGGCCCGTCGGCCACATCTGGCCCGCCAAAGCTTTTAGTCTGGCCCGCAGAATAATCATGAATTCACAAAATGTAAAGAGGAAAAAATGCATTTAAAACAAAAACCCAGCCCCCTGTATTTGTATCTCTATTCATGCCGGGATTCTGTACAGCGATGCCCGATCTCCACACACACAGCTGAGCCGAGATGTGTGTGCGTTAAAACACGCAGCACCTGACTGGGAACGATACAGAGAGGATTACCAACGGCTGCTGGGGCAGATGAACTCACGATATCTCTTTTCTGTAAATAGGCTACAATTAACCTTGGTGAGTAAAAAGTCAATACTTATCAATGCACTCACCTGTGTAGACCGGCATAAACATGTAGAAAGCGATATTCAAATCTGCTCTGTCTGCTCAGTCCACTCTTGTCCACCGCGCTGTTTTACGCAAACACAGCTCTACTCTGCAAATAGCGAATTTTTACAAACAAGCTAAAACAAAAGCTGTCGGTTTGTAGTCTAACTATTTATCTTAGTTTGCCGGGAATCTGGAAATGTAACTGCTGGCTTAACCAAACTCTCGGTCGTTATGTTCGCGTTCTTCATTCTTGATGATGATGATGCTGGTTGTATTATTTTGCAACAGCATCCTTCATTGCAAATGAGGCATACACGCGACGAATACATAGCCTGCTTATCAGTCCATTCATCATTAAAGCTGGGCTTTTCCATGTCAACTTTTCGCTTCAGCCTCTTTGAGAGTGACATGTTTACCTGACAACAGGACGCTGCATACTACAACAATATTTCCATAATCACAGACTTTAACCATCACTCCTTAGTGAGCTGCACCTAGTCTAAAATCTTTTTCTAGTTAAAGAGCCATGGAGTTTCCATGTTTTTTTTAGGAAGCTTGCTCACACTAATACATGTAAAAAAATATATAGCATTAATTCAGTAAGAAAGGGAAAATTCTGAACAAGAATAGGCGTATTAGGTATAAATTCATTTTATTTTCTTTATTTGAAAGTCTATACCCTTCTTCCACCTGGTGGTTGTTTTTGTCATTTAACAGCAATTTACTGGTGAAATAAGTTATTGTTATAAGTTATTGCTATTGCATTATTAATTAATCATTTAATTTAGACCATATGGCCTTAGCAATAAACAAGCAGTTCTTTATTGTAAAAGGATCACTTTAGCACCGGTATCAGGGGGGAAAAAATTAAACGATACCCAACCCGACTACGAAAGTGTATTTTTTTAATGTTCGTGATGTCATCCCAATGTAAAGTCTGTGCCGTGCGGGCGAGACCAACAGGAGAAATAGAGCTGGGCAATATATGAATATTATATCTAGGGCTGTGCAATTAATTGAATTTAGATTTCAATTTCGATTTTGGCTCCCAACGATCACCAAAATAGTATAATCGAGAAAAAACGATTATTTTGCCATGTTCTGTTTTGCAAGAACACTCTTATTTTTTGTTCTGAATGACACGCGCATGCGCACATCCGCCCCTCCCGAAGCCAGTCAGGGAGGCAAGTCGTGTGCATATCATCCGCTGGAATTTAAAAACTCAGGGCGAGTAAAGATGGCAGCAGCGTTTGGTGAGCAAAAAAGGCAAAACCAACTCAGTTGTCTGGGAACAGCTAACGTTAGCTAACCCTGCGGTCCCTCTCCCTTTGCCCCCGCTGTAGTATACTGTCTATACACCGTTGTATTCCCCGACATGCTGTATTCACTTATGCGTTTAAAACTTTTTCCAGCTTAGTGGGGGTGCATAGGCATACTGCTCAAAACCAACATGAAAAAACATAGTAATGTTCCCTCAGCATTTAGTTTTGTTGTTAAACTGTATGTAAATGAGCAGGGACGTTAAATCACCTGTTTCACGTAACGTTACTCTAAGGTACCGTCTATGTGCTGGATTTTTTCTAAGGTTAGCTAGCAAATAAGCCCACTGACGACCACATTATTGTTGATATTTTGGCACAATGTTTAGTAATGACAGCAGTAGTGGTCATAGTGAGTGAACATGTGATGTGAGAACTGTTCAGTAGCTGTGTAACGTTATGTGTGATATCTGTAAAGCTGAACCGACTCACAGTAGTAAAACAGATTTTATTCTGATGAGATAACGGACACTAACGGATTATACCCTGGATACTATCCATTATATCCAAATGTTAATGAGTAATCGTGTTAAATAATCGTGATTTCAATATTGGCCAAAATAATCGTGATTATTATTTTTTCCATAATCGAGCAGCCCTAATTATATCGATATCGTGATATGAGACTAGATATCGTCTTAGATTTTGGATATCGTAATATTGTAATATGGCGTAAGTGTTGTCTTTTCCTGGTTTTAAAGGCTGCATTACAGTAAAGTGATGTAATTTTCTGAACTTACCAGACTGTTGTACAATGTATAAGCCTAGATGTGCGCAATATTTAGAATACAATATCGTTGCGGTATCGATATCGAGGTATTTGGTCAAAAATATCGTGATATTTGATTTTCTCCATATGGCCCAGCCCTATGGAGAAACACTAATGCACATGTGCAGTGGGCCACACGCTCGCCGTTCTTGTAATACAAATACTGAGCGTCAGCCTTTTCAGCTTGCTACATTGCTGATGCTAACTTTCATCATATAACTACACCAGCCAGTGCACGTAACGTTAAAGGTCCCATGGCGTTAAAATTTCACTTCATGAGGTTTTTTTACATTAATATGCGTTCCCCCAGCCTGCCTATGGTCCCCCAGTGTATAGACATTCTCTCCTCCTCAATAGCTACAGACACAGAAATGGCACATCCTAAGGAAAGCTCATTGTGGGTCTGGCTCTAGTGGCTGTAATTCTGCACCAAGGCTGAATTTCGGGAAAGAGACTTCAGATACAGTATTAGGGGACCACTAAGGCCTATATAAAAGAGACTTCAGATTCAGTATTAGGGGACCACTAAGGCCTATATAAAATCATTCAAAGATGATTTTTGATTCACCATGTCATGGGACCTTTAATCACCCATAAACTGTAATGTGAACCATGCTATCTTCATAACATCTTCAAATGCATGTCTCTTGTCTTCATCCAGGACCACAACTAGACATACATTATACATACATTTTACCCCATTAGTCAAAGTATATCAGTTATACAGTACTTTGTTAGAGTCTACAATGTAACACTGTTGATAACCTCAGTTGTTTCAGTTATATATTACAGGCTCAGCAAGTAGTCTGAGGTTTTTGAGTTATTTTTGTGTGTGTAGTTTACTTGCTTGGTATTTGTAGCTATCTACTGGCACATCTCAGTCTCCCTTTGGCATCTCCTGACCTTGTTATGTCTGTCTCTTAGTCTGAACCGAGGGAACTCTGGTTGCTTAAGATCAATCAGTCAAAACCCAAAATAGGTCACAGACTTTCTCCTGTTGGCTCTTAGCACCGTTAAGAAAAGTTTATTTGATCCCAGGTCAGGGGTGAAGATTTTTTCACTGTCACCTTGATATCTCTGTATCTGTGGAACTTGAACAGAGTGATTAACTGAGATATCTGAAAGAGTTTTTCGTAGGCCAATTTTTTTGTATTTGCATTTGTAGTTTTGTAGAAAATATTGCAAAAGATGTTGGCTTTCCTAACACAGCCAAAACCTGCTCCAGCAGTTAGTTTCTGTTGAATAAAACTGCACAAACTATTCTCTCTCATAGGATGAAATCTATTTTATGTTTGACAGTTTTAGATTGCTTTGTGGTAAGTCTTTTGACAAAATGGCATCTGTTCCTGAAGACTGATACACTACATTATCATCCCTCATAGTGGCATTGATTAGGACTGGCGCTTAATTGTCAACTAAATGACATAGATTATGACGGGCATCACATTATCATACACATACAGCATTAACAAATTACCACGTTATCCAGCCATGCATGAGAAATGTTCTGATAAAGGAGCTGTCTCCGTTCTGCTCCCATAAGAGATTTAAAACTGGCTGTTGATCGAGGGCCGTAGCTAATTGGTCAAATAGGGAAATATGCTTAAGTTCTTGACATGTTGTTCTTAATAACCCAATATTTGGAGACTTTATTACCACAGTTCCATAGTACAATTTTATCCATTTTAAATAAGCTTGCAGTTCAGAATTATTGTGTCAATGGAGTGAATGTATTACTTTATAAAAGTTGATGGAAAAGTTGGTAAAAAGTTTTAGAATAGGGCTCGGCTTTATTTTAGTGAGTGAGGCACAACCAAAGAGGGGATTCCATTTCTCACTCTACCCTTTCTCCTACTTTGATACTGCACTCAGGTATCAGAAAGACAGTGCTTAATACTTTTCCCAGGAAGCCTCTTTCTCACCATTTCTATCCACCTAACGACCGCGAGGAGCAAACAAAAGAAATGTGCAGAAGGGGAATGTCTCACATTTCTCCCCTCACCTTTTTTTATTCTGTCGAGCGCAGCACCGCTACACTTCCAGTGAGATGTCTCATGAAGTCACCTGGTCGACCGTGTCAAAGGGGATGTAGCATCTGGAAATTTAAACCATGTGGATTAATGGGAAAATTATTTTTCACGCAATGTTCAAGTTGAGCCCGCGGCTGGCACGGTCGGCTGTGAATGCAGTGTGCATGCCAGCCGTGCCATGTTAGTGAAATATTTACATGGTCATGAATTTTCAATTTGTCAGCTATTGCTCCCTTGGGGAGCTTATCACATATAAACCATGCAGGTGGTAAAAATAGAGCCCATTTATTATAAAAATGGACAATTACACAGGGGTTTGGGGATAAAGTGGGGCAAAAGTTTAACAAGGCCTTGTTGAAGCACTGCCATGAGCTACCATTTTTAAATACATATTAATCCATTACTGTGAATGTAACAGCCAAAAATGATAAGGCTATCAACTCTTACTGTAGCCGAGTTTGTGACACTATCAGGATTTGTACATTTTTCAGGCAAACATGTAAGTGTTGAATTCCTTTTAGCAGGACATTGGTACAGCTGAAGCTGGTGCTTATCATGCACATTTAAAGGTGCTCTGCAAAGTTGTTTTCCAGTGATTCTCACTAGGTTTTCCAAATGTCATAACACATTTGCAACTGTCCATCAGAGGCAATAAATGGAATTCATCTTTACTGAATTCAAAAGGCCGTTAATCATCCCCAGCAGGGCAAAAGAATTTAATAGCCAAATGTCCTCAGGTATGAGGCTACCCTTCTCCTGTTGGGCAGCACAAATGTCTACCAGAGGAACCACTTTAAGGTCTTGAATATGATGGATTTTGCTGGCTTTGGTACAAGCCAATCATTTAAAAGTGATAATACTCTATGAAGCTGTTGTTAAATGTTAAAATGACCTGTGGATTAAAATTAAAAAAATGTACTCATTAGAGCTGCAACGATTAATCAATCATTCAATCATAATTTTTTTGTGCAAAAATGCCAAACATTTTCTGGTTTTAGCTTCTCAAATTAGATTTTTTGGTGCTTTTCTTTGTCATGTATGACATTAAATGAAATATATTTTGGGTTGTCAAACAAAACAAGCTAATTGAAGACAGCACTGTGGAACTTTGTTTTGTTTAAGCCTGCAGCTTAATCAATAATTAAAATAATCATTAGTTGCAGCCCAAATTAGAGCTTCGCAATTATATCGAAATCGCAGTATGGACTAGTGCAATATCCTAATTGCAGGGGGGGGGGCCGCAATATTTGTTAAAGGCAAAATATGTGTCAAACCATTCTGAATGAAGTATTGTGTTGCTGCAGAGACGTCCCGGCCTACAAATGGTATCCTACAGACAAAAAATCTAATTATAGTGTGATTTTTGAGAGGATCCTCTCAAAAATCACACTATAATCATTATATCAATATTTATTTAATGAAAATGAGAATAATGAAACAAAAATAATCATTCCCTGCAATATCGTGAATCATATTCATATATTGCCAACTCTATTAGCAGACATCAACATAAGTTATAATGAAACATCAAATTAATATATAAAATTATGCTTCTTTGAAACATTCCTTTACATCCACTTCACTGTAGTATCACTCAAATAACCCCGTTTCATGTAACGTTACACAACAGGCACATAACCAGGCAACGCCATCTACAGGCCAATATAGCAATATGCTAATGTTAGCTTAACTTGCTAGCTTGTACTCTCCAATCTCTGCAAAACCATAAAACAGCACACCACAAAGTAACCCGAGTTATAAACAGTTGTTAAATAAATGAAATGTAAACTAACATACCTTGTGCCTCTAACAGCCAGGTGCTAAAACAATATAACTGTATGCCTTCGTTCGACTGCTTTTTTCTTCTCGTTTGTGGCCGTATATTTACTTCTGGATTCGGGAATCTTCAAAATAAAAGCATTAGCGTCAAAAAATAACTTAACTAGAGAAACAATATTTGGTGTCATTTACATCAAACAATCCTAAAATCAACAACAATCTAACAACACAAATTAGGCCTATTTTTCCAAAAGAAATTGGAGCCTCAATAATTAATTGTTTAAGGGTCTTGATTGGTTTACAGTTTGTAGAAACATTGTAGGAAATGAAACATTCTCTTTCTTACAAATGAAATCTTATATTCAATAACAGTTGGCCGGCGTGGTGGCGCTGTTTGCGTGTTTCATCTCAGCTCTCCACGACAGCCATTGATAAACTCAAATCATAATACTTATTCAGAAACCGAGAAGGGATGTTTTTATTTATTTATTAATTTCTTTGTCTTTTTTTTTTTTTTTTTGTCGATTAGCTGCTGTTGGCTTATTAAACTCATAACATGCCATGGTTATGACATTTTTGTATTTTACAATTTTTTTGACATCTAGGAATGCCATTCAGATACTTTGCCCTTTCTTTGGCTCCTTGCATTAATATTAATCAGTTAGGATGATATTTCCCCACAAGGCTGCTCTGCCTCTGAGAAATGATTGTATGAATACACCTTTTACCGGTCGGTGTCCTCCTTTGAGCTACCCTGTTATCCCCGTTCCTTGTGCCCTGCCTGCCTCTTTTGTTTCAGTAAAGCATCAGCTTCACATCTGTCTGCCATTCGTCTTAGCCCAAGTGGCTGTGTACTCAAAGATATATTCATCACATACTATATGGAGGAAATAACATATGCAAACAGAACTCAGCAGTCTGCCTGTGGGAGGGCTCCGTCTTGTCGAGCATGCCTTTCAAGTTGCTTACTACTTGCGAAGAAAAAGCTAAAGTAGCTAGAAGTGTAACCAGCCACCAACCAGCAGGGAGGTGGTGGGGATGAACGTGTGTGTGTTTTCAGGCATTCCTTTAATAGGGTGTGACATTAAGCTGATGATTAAACCCCTCGAGGGTGACAGGTAAGGGAAGCAGGAGACAAGCGAGCAAGGTAGCAAGAGACAGCTGACGTGAGAGCAAGGAGAGAAGGTGACAGAGAAGGAGAATGAGGAGACGGAGGACGAGAAAAAGATGGCGAAAGAACGACGAGGTCAAAGCGAGAGAGGCCAACAAGTTAGGGAGCGAGGGAGGGAGGAAAGATTTGCTTCGGGAGGAGACTGAAATAGACAAATAAACGGGAGAGAACAGACAGCGAGAGATGAGCCAGTCGATCTATTAGATAAGTAATTGTCAGTGAGTCTGGGCCGAGGAGCTGCTGCTGATGAAGCTTGGCTTTGTTTGCTCTGCGGTAATGTAATTAGCCTAAAGATACACTCATTCTCAATATCCAAATGCCGAAACATTTCTTGTTTTCCTGGCACGGTCTCTATCAGCAGGGACACCAAACCGAAGCATTAGGCAGCTTGTCTGGAGGCCTCTTGCTCTATGTAATAGACCATGAGATCTTCAGTAGGGGCCTTCAGAATCACTGCGGGGGGGGCACCAAATTATTGTAAATTATTTGAAAGTCAAAACATGAAACACATTATTAGCAACTACAAATGAGCCTATTTGTGAAACAAAACACATTGATGATAGGCTTACTGGCCTATAGGTAAGGAAATATACTACAGATATAGTTAATACTAAGGATTTTATGTTTAACATTAAAACATGATTTATGAAATCATGCCAACAAATATTTTAGGTTTGTATTCTATTTACTAAAAAAGGTATGTATAAAGGCTTTAGGCTGCCCACACGTTATTGTTGGCCCAGTTTATTATGCAACTTCATTTTATACAATATATGTGGTAGGGGGTCCCTGCTCCGTCTCTCATTCAGTTAAGGGGTCCCTGGCTTAAAACACATTGAAGACCCCTGTAATAGACCATTTGACTGAAGCATTCCACCAACGTCTTAGCTCTCATATTGCACTGTACACACTATTTTTTACTACAAGATTGTGCCGACCTTAAAAAAAATAATAATCTGTATCAGAAGGGCCTACCTTACACAGAGCCCAGAAAGCTGAAGAATAACTTATTCGTCACACGTACTGGGAACTTTTTTGGTAAAAAAATGAAAGGCATGATAGATTTCTCTAGCTGTCAGAGGCTTCATGGTGGACGTGGGCATGTTTCTATTTCATTATTTCATAGCAAAGCCGCCTGCTCTTCTTATGCTTTCTGCACACCGGTGTCTTTTTCTTAGTTCTCCCCAGGCCTTTGCTGGCTGACCAAGAGTGGTCATCTTTCTGTTTCGCAATGGGAAGTTTGCATCAGCCAACCAAGTGCTGGTATACTCTGGCTGGTGGATGGAAAATTCTCACTCACTCACACTTCACCTCCTCTGACCACAACAGCCAGTGTGAAAACATCATTTGGATATTAACGATCTCCCTCCTGGCTTCATCCAAAGCAATGTTCCTGCAGAGCTAGACAGACAGCAGAGAAAGAGGGTGCACAGAGGAGTATTCAAATTCATGCCATCATTGATGAAGTGGAACTTTACTTCTGAAAAACATTATTTTGTACGTTTGTCGCTTGTAAATACTCTCCAACCCTCTCTTTGCACTGGATAAAGTCATGAAATCTATGTTTTATTTCTTTCTTAGAAAGTAGTTCCAATGTGAACTGTTCATAGTGACTTCTGTGGATTATCCAAACTTTCTGCATGACTAGATACAACATAGTATATAGTGGTTTTACTATGGGTGAACTGACCCTTTAAACAAACTCAAATCATGTGTTTTGGCCCGTCTTGAGCCATCAGGGTGCTCAAAAGTGTAAGTGTTTTTTGAGTCCTACCATCTACAGATCAGCAGCAGTGAACTCACTACAGTGTACCTAATGCAGTGTGTGTGTCACCTTCACACACTTTCCTTACGACCGATTGAGCCCTGTACTGTGTATAAACTCAATTTCCACTATGTGAAATGGCAGAAAATGCTATCTGAATAAGCTGACAGTGCTTTATTCACTATGCAACTGTAAATTGTTTTCATTTGCACACAGAGGCCAAACTCGAGGAGACAAATCTAATAAAATTAACATGATGGAATATTTAGTCAGGTTTTACCCTGCCGATTAAGCATTTTATGAGCACCACCTAAACGTAAAAACAAGAGCATCTAGACGAGCTGGGCGTCGGCTCGTTGTCTTCTGCACAAGTGCCGCATGATGATTCACTTATATTGTCACAGCCACACACACATCCCCGCATGTTGATTGTCAATTCTTTTAGACGGTGGGGACAAAAATTGCCCCCCAGATATTTGTAAAATGTCCTACATTGGCTTCAGCAGAGGAAGCACAAGTCGTGGAGAGTTGATTTCTCTATAAAAAATAACTTAACTGTTGCAGTGAACCCTATAAAATGGGATCAGGATCAATAGGTAGTGTATTAAAGTGACGGTACATAGAATTTACTAACTGTTACTAAAGTGGAAGTTACATATTTCCAAGTATAAATGCATGATGAGTATCTTGTAAACTGATGATCTGATTGGTGATTGATTTCGATTTATTTTCATATAATGGCAATACTAATCCTGAAGTGAAAAAATTCTAATGCTCTAAGGTCACAAAAACACAGTAAAAAGTCATGGAGGAGAATTTCTGCTGTATAAAGACGCAGAAACTGCTGGGTGTAGTTGTAAGAACTGTTTGTAGACATTAAGACGTGTAGCTCTGTAAAACCAAAATACTGAACAGCTTCGCACCTCCAAGCACAAAAATAGAGGATGCCAATGAGGAAAAAATTACTTAATTGATTTCCAAGAACCTATATGTAAACTTATGTTTTCTTTTCAATAGACTGCAAATTAATGTATTGTAAGATGGCAAACTCTGTATTGGTTATTTCTAGCAGGCAAACAATGCAGCAGTTCTTCAGCCAGGAAGCTAATGTAACTGTCTACAGAAGTGAATTGATGTCCTGAGCTTCCATACCGGTAGTAAAACAGAGTGCCCTGGTCAAACAGCAGCTTCAAACTCAGAATAAGACATTTTATATACACCCTCTAGACCTTGGTCTGTTTCCAGTCACAGATATGATACAAATGAAATGCTTTAAAACCTTTTCTTATGGCGGCCAATTTGTGACAATCCATGCAACCTTGTAATACACTTGAGTCTTTTTTTTTTCTCGAATAAAATATAGAGATACTGTATTTATTTCCATGCTCGCAGGAAAAAAAAAATCAATCAATGAGTTTTTCTATGCTAATATCAGTGTTTATAAATGAATGTCAGGCTCAGATAACAGAAGTTTTCAGCTGCATCGTCCACAAATGATCTGTTGGGAAACAAAAGCCATACTAGCACTACAATATTAGAAAATAACAATACATATCAGAGGAGCCACACCCCACCTTTCTTTTGCACACTGTCACATCCTCTCTTACAAACACACCCCGTCTCCCCCGATTGTCAGGGCGTGGGGGGGGAATTAGGGGTAACTCAGGCTGAACTTGCTGTAATCCAAACTAAGCCTTAGGATAATACTACCGCAATTTATTTTCCTATCACCATTAATGCTCAAGGAATTCTAAACCCACCCATGCATAGTATTTGCCACAATTAGAAGCTCTGAATATTTGCACTGCCAGATTGCTCCCAGAGTTCATTGGCTCCCATTGTTTTTGAATTAAAACTATCTCACTGTAGTTTATTGCTAGCATCGCTAACTATGATCCATTATTATAAAGGACCTGTATTATGCTAAAAGAGTGGAATGGGATGCACAATAGTCTATTGGGATACACATTGATCTGTGTCTGTGGATGCATAATGTTTTATTGGGATGCCCAAAGGTCTTGGGTCTAAAGAGTGTAGAATAGTCTGGAGATTCACAATGATGTGGGGATGCACAGTGGTCTCCTGCATAGTGGTCTCCTTGGATGTACAGTGATCCAGGGTCTACAAAATTTCTTGGGATGCCCAATGGTCAGGATTCCAGAGATTCTTTTAAAAACTGACCTTTATTACAGTATGGTATTTCCTTTTTTTCTTCTAAAAAAACATGATGGTATTTCCTACCGTCACATTAGAAAAGCACAATATGGCAGTTAAAGAGTGGAACTAGTAATGCATAATATTATCTGGGGACACACAATGGTCCAGGGAGGCACAGTGGTTCCTGCAGGTTCACATTGAGCTAGGGTCTGGGCATGCGCAGTGGTTTCTATTGATGCCCCATGGGTGAGGGACTTGGATGCTTGATGGCCTCAGTCTACTTTACATTTTCTCATAGAACGTAAATAGTTGGGTTAAAAATAAACATTTTATTTGAAGTCAATAATTACAGTCTTAAGTACAATATCATGCCTCTGACAGCTATCTGTTTAAGATAATGGAAAACTAAATTGTAGTGCAATATCTTCCGACAACTAGTTCAGCAGGTTTAGATGTTGGCACGATGGTAACTGAGTAAAATGCACCCTGGGCTGTTGTGTTCCTGTGGATGTAGTCCTGATAACATATGTGCTGTTTCATGTTCTGCTTTGGGAGAATATGCATTAGTATAGTTATAATAAATGTATTAAATTATTTATTCTGTTGTACCTGTGCCCTTCCATAAGAGACGTAAAAAAACATTGTGGTGGGTTTAAGCGTGTCCCTGAGCATGAGGTATTTGGCTGTGATGGACTTTGCAGTGAATCTGTGGCTCATTGGTAGAAGGTTAAGTGAGCATCTGCTGGTCTCAAAACATATGGCCATTGGGCTTTGTGAATGCCAGTGCAGAAGAGGGTGGAGGCCATTACTATTTATCTAACATGATCTCATAACATAACCTGTCCACAGAATTAATAAAAAGGGCTATGAGGAGCAGTGCTGATTGCTTCAACTTTCAGACAGACATGGCATGGCTGTTTCCACATTGATTGGTTTGAGAGTCCCCATGCATCTACGTCCTGATTCTAATCTCACTATCATTCCCTAACATGAGCCATCTTTAATTCAATAGGACTTATTATCTTATGTCTAACAGGCACCTTTTTGGAGAAGACGTTAAACACACCACAGCACGCACGCACACACACACACACACACACACATTTAAAGGGAGGGCTGGGCAGCAGTGAGGTAGATGTGATTGTATTCCCAAAGATGCGTCTACATACATAACACACACACATGCACAGTGACAGAGCACAAGATGTATAGGCCTGGTTCCGATCAGCATATGATTTTTTTGTCCTCAGTTCACCGTCCGTGTTGTCATTGTTTCTGTTAGATTTACAAACCTACTCTTTTCCGAAGTGCCATATGTGCTAACAGATGTTATCGTCTTGGCCCAGAGGAGGAAGACAGACGACCTGTCTTCACAACTGAAGCTGAGCAATTGTGTTATTGTTTTTTTTTTTTTTTGCAGCACTCACATTTGCATTCTGCCCCACACTTTCCACTCCAGCTGCCTGCACAATAACTATGGCTTTCTCTCCCTCACCGTCAGGAGGCTTGTTTTCAGGGAGGAAAGAAACATTTCAAGTTTTTTTGAGGTAAGCCGACTGTTGGCTGAAGGTCTTAAATGAAGAGATACGCCTTCATTTCTGAAGTATACAGAAAGCACAGCTCGCCACACAATGTCAACTGGAATACTACTCCAGGCAGCTACGACAGAATTATTTTGAAGGATCAAATTATCAACAAACATAAGAAAGCACTCCTCTGAGTCCCTGCGGAGCGCTATTAATATGCCACAATTTCCAAGCATTCTTTCCGGACAACATGCCAACATTGCAATTAAACCACAGCCTGCTTTATTTACAAGACCATCACGTTTAATTAATGTGCCTACAATTCAGCAGCCCAAGCACCCCTCAAGAAAAGAAGTGCCGCTTTGCTTAATTACTGCAGAAATGAAATTTTAATAAAGCTAACCGAAGAACTCGACACGCAATCAGGAAGCCATTAAGTAGATGAAGGTAATCCAGCAGGACTGGAGTAAAATTAGAAATCAGCTGTGAAACAAAAAGCAAGGAGGCAACAAGGCCAAGCGCTCTGAAATTGACATTTGATTAAAGCTTGGCAAGATGCACTAAACAGACACTAAAAGTATTTCTTTTTTTCAAGAACAATTTCAAACAGGAGCTATGTAACTTCATCTACATATTTATCTTTAGATCTATCAGCTTCCGCTTCATTTTCTATAATAAAGCGTGACAACAATATGATCTCGATAAAAGTTGCCTGCGCCACTGAGAGTATCGCCACTTTATTTCTCCTTTTTTTTTGTTACAGTTTTGAAAATGCAACACATCACAACTAACAAGGAAGCATCATCTGTTGTGATCCGTATCATGTGGCTTGTTATACTGCTGTGTATGTGCTGATTAGGACCGGCCAGGCCTTAGACAAATGAGAATTTATAGGTGCATTATAACAAATGGCAGACATAATTAAGATGGATGTGTTTTAGTTTGGCTTGGGCTGCCACAGTAAAACAAGCATTCCCACACAGGAGAAAGCAAATGTTTTGCATGGTAATCATCATTTTGGATGCGAGACATGCTTTGGCCCGTAGGATAGAATTTCTACAAACTCCGAGCCATGGAGGGGATGAATTATTTGTGTGAAAATAAGCAAACAAAACATTTTGTTTTTGTTTCTTTTATGAGAGCTGTCATAACCTGCTCCACCATGATGCAAGCAAAAATGGAGAAAAAAATTGTTAGTATAAACTCTAGCCGGCAGTGCATGTTGCTTGTTAGAAATCACATAAAGCATTGAAAAGGAGGCTGATTGCTAAAGGCACTGTGCCACTGTTGTCTCTCAGCGTTGCCAAACAGTAATTGTGAGTCATTATATGCGAATGTATGGCTCTATAATGACTGCAGTTTCATAATTGCAGCAAACGTCTATGCCTATGTCATTGTGGCATTGTCAAAGTTACTTGAATTGTTACATTTTCTATGGTGCTTAACAGACATGTCAGGGAATGAAACATCTCAATTAAGGGACTGCTCTGCAACAGGGAGAGAGATTAATTTCATGTAGATTATGCATTAATGTGATCACCACAACAAGACATTCTAAGCATTACCAATAGTTTTTATTTTAAAGGGAGAAAAATAGTTTGATTTCATAGGAGGGGCTGGCAGTTTTTACCCCTGCTAATGCTAATGCTAATGCAGTGCCTACCTAGGGACACTAGGAAAGTTTTACTGTTTTTCAGGAAGTGAATTTGTAAAGGAAGTTAAAATGTACATTTGATTGAGTCATAGAAATTAACAAATGCACTGTTTGGATATTTGCCTTTGGAATTTGAGGTCTACATACTGCAGATTGTTTATGCACATTTCCACAAGGCCACTTTGATTAACTTAAAAAAATAAGGAGGGATTTTCTTCTAATTCAAGCATCCTCTTCAGAATTAAGCTGCTGATGGTGGTTTCCTGTCATCCCTCCCTAATGTGTCACGCTTGTAGCGTTTCCTGTTTTATTTTGTAGTAGTCTGTTTTTCTCCCTTGTCATGTCTTGTTTTACTTCCTGCCTTGTGTTTCCCGCCTTTGTGATTGGCTGCCCAGCCCTGATGTGTTACACCTGTTTTGTCACCTGTCCCTTGTTAAAGTGATGGTTCGGAGTAATTCAACCTAGGGTCCTTTGCACCATGACCTCGAGCCAAACACCCCCCCAGAAGCTTTTTTCACCTGGGTCAAACATTGGGAGAGTTAGCTAGAGTAGCGTTATCAGCTGAATAGCTTAGCGCAGGGGCTAACGGACCCACGTTTGTATCTTGTAAGTTACCCCACTAATAATGCCCGAAATGATACCAAACGTCTACAAGTAGTACAAATAGGTTATGCTCTCATAAAACGATGGATTGGAAAGTTTGTAAGTACACCAGAAGTTTATGAACACTTGCCTGCTCTCCTCAGCTCTCTGTTGCTGCTGCTGCTACCTGCAGTTAGACGAGTGCTTAGGGCCGTCTACAAATTACTACACCGAAAAGAGTTACAACAAAAATATTTATTAATTCAATGATTAAATAACGTAATGTCTCCAAACTTACCTCAATTATTACTTGTCTCCTGCTAGTTATACTACAGCACTTACTTTAAAAAAAAATGTAAATTAATAAATATTTTTGTTGCATCTCTTTTCGGTGTTGTAATTTGTAGACGACCCTAAGCACTCATCTTACAGCAGCAACAACAACAGCAGAGAGCAGAAGCCAGCAGGCAAGTGTTATTTACATAAACTTCTGGTGTACTTACAAACTTTCCAATCCATCGTTTTATGAGAGCATAACCTATTTGTACTACTTGTAGACATTTGGTATCATTTCGGGCATTATTAGTGGGGTAACTTACAAGATACAAACGTGGGTCCGTTAGCCCCTGCGCTAAACTATTCAGCTGATAATGCTACTCTACGCTAACTCTCCCAATGTTAGACCCAGGTGAAAAAAGCTTCTGGGGGGGTTTGGCTCGAGGTCATGGTGCAAAGGACCCTAGGGTGAATTACTCTGAACCATCACTTTAACCTCGTTACCCCCCCCCCCCGTTAGTGTTTACTTTCTGTCTTGTCAGATTATTGTATGCTGTTTCTGTTCTGTTCTGTGCTGTCTTGGATTATGGTTGTTAGTTTCTCTGTTCGTTCCCTGTCGTGTATTCTCTTGCTGGGTGGATTTCTCCAAGTAAGTGTTTGCCGACCTTTAATAAATTCCTTCGAACTGCATTTGGGTCCAAGCCTTGCCTACGTTCTCTGAAGTCCTGACATAATGAGCAAAGATGACACGAGCAGCTTGTCTGGATTCAAATGATTTACGGACATATTAGTCATGCTGATCCTGTTTTTAACAACATAATTGCCTGAAATAATGACATTCTTGCTTGCAGGACCTTACTGTGGGAAGAACAGCTTCCTTGATGAGGTCAGTGATATTAAGGTTCAGTGAGCAGTGCTGGTAGAACAAGTAGGCACAGGTTGAGAAGAAATCAATGCAATCGCTTAGAGTACAAAGAGTGACAGGGAACTATTGAGAGAGACACATGCAGCTAGAGAGTGAGTCACACCCGAGCCAATTTAAAATGATTTTCATTTATAATGTAGAAATACTTTGTCAGAAGTAAAGGTCTAGCTTTGGAAACCTCGCCTTAATAGAAGTGTTTTTAGGAATGTGAAAGTAGAAGTCATAAAAAATAAACTTTTACTTTCAGAGTGCACTTACAATATTGCATTATTATTACTAATTAATCAACATGGAGACAATAGTTTGTTTGTTAACCCATCCAATAGGCCTACATAGGACCAACTCCAGTTCTTCTTGCCAGTGCCTTTTGGTCAGGGGGGCACTGACAGGAACACGTAACTAATATTACATCATGTTTTTGGTGGGAGATTCTACAATCTCAGCTGTCAAATAAATGTACTGGAGTACAAAGTATAATGTTTACTATCTCACACTTGCATAAAGTAGCACAAAATGGTAATCCTTAAGTTCTGAGCCTCAGACTTGTATTGTAAGTACAGTTCTACTTAAGCCAGCACCAAAGCAAAGGGTTTTTTGGGTTGTGTCTGGTTGCTATGATACGTAATATATGCAGATATAAAAATGTCGGCACAAGGTAGCATACTTAGTCTGGGCATGTGGGGAGAGAGAACAGATATAGATGGATATATCCCTTCGTTGTTGTATTTCAGCACTTGTTCATGTAGGATGGAACAGTCGGTCTTACTCCTAATTTCCACTGGTTGCGGAACGACTGCGGAACGGGTCCGCTGCTCGACTTCCTGTCCCGCCCAATCTGAATTGTGCTGAATTGCTGCGGAGCTCTCCGGCGTCCGGCAAAAATAGAAACTCTGCGTATCTGCTCCGGAGGGCTGCAGACCGCCGGAGCTGGGACGCAGTTGGAACGCAGCCGTTCTGCAGTCAGTGGAAATACACACATTGGATTTAATGGAAACCTATTGACTCCGCCGCCGTTCCGCAACCGGTGGAAATTGCTGGGTAAAAAGTGACAATGACAATTGCAGCGTTCTACCCAAAGTTAAACAGTTTTTAACTCTTGGCAGTTAAAAGCATCAAACGTGAAGCGATCAACGCATAGACGCTCAGCGCCTCATCACGCTGCTACCGTTTGTAGCATAGTGTAAAGACACTGCGCTCCCATTGCAAAGCATTAAAACAATAGGCTGGCTTTCACAAAAAAACAAACAGCACTTTGGTGGACACACAAGGCTACCAGGTAGAGTGCAGTCAATTGAGTTAATCTAAAAATAACATGCAGATCCCCCCCCCCCCCTCTCATCGACCAATTGATTAGTTGAAGAGTAGGTAGAATTTTAGTTGACAACGATTTTCCTTTGGTTGACTACAGCCCTATGCAGTATGTATGTACTGAATACAATGGTGCTATTGGTATTCTACCTGTTTCGAGCAAGTGATTTAAAAGGAGATTTTAAATTAACAGTATCATAATTCCCTCATGCATGTAATGAAAGTCACTTGATAGCTTTATTTACAGGTGACAGTTAATGTGGTGGTGTTGTGTTGTTTTGGATTTATTGCAGTTATCTATACCACTAAAGTTTTCTGTTGAGAAACTTTATCACTTGTGAGCTAATGCAATTAACTGGAAGAATAGAGGTTTACTCAAGCGAAGGCAAACATATTATTGTTTTATCTATACTTTTTTCTTGACCTCTATCATATTAGAATTAACGACCACTTTGCATCATTCAACACTAAGTAAAGAGAGTTTTGAAAGAATGGAGAAATGAATTTGTAATGCAAATCAGGATAGTTTGCTGGGATTTGTTTAGCCTCTGTCTTTGTTCAACTTAGGTTTTGGCTGTTATTGTGTTGTTCCATATTGTCATTTGTTTTTTAAATAGATTACTGAGTGGGAGCGAGGGCTGTTGAACCCATGTCAGCATTTGCTCCCACATCTGTCTCATCACAGATGTTCGTAACTGAGATTAGAGGGTTGCAACTCTGTGCTTTTGTTGCTTTTTAATCTTGCGTTTGTGTGTTCTTCTTTTTTTAACCACAGCACTGCTGCTATTGACTTTGTGCTTCAAGTCTGTCATTGTTTTTCACTGTCCATGAGCCATGGTCTGTAGTCACTTTGTGTTGTCAGACGTGAAAATCAACGTTGCATAAATTTATAGGAACGAGACGTTCAGTGGGGCACATTGTGACCTCATCAATAAAAGAAGCGGTGATCCCACTCAACTCAACAGTTATGAAGTTTTCCGGAAAGTGAAGACAGAAAACCAGCCAAGGATTTCAATCTAATACATTAGTTTTAGTATTCAAATTGTATAATTAACCGTTTTAAAACGTGTCAAAGCTACTCCTAAGTAAAATAAAAAACAAAACCGTGGCATATGAATGCAGAATCTGTAGGCAACGGGAAAATATTTTAGAATCGGAAGCATTGTGGTTTCTGTTTGTAGTTCCGTTTTTAGTATTGACCAATTACGTTTTGAGCAGGCTTTGGTTGCATGCAAGTAAACGGTCCGTGTGAAGCATAAAGAGGCATTGGCTGAATGCAATCATGGAAACCATCGGCAGAAAATAACACTAAATCCTGGCGACGATTTAGTTTTACTGTTTGTGGGGTTTTTTTCATACGCAAAATGTGTTTATAGAGATAAATGGACCTAAAACAGCTACAAAAAGTACTGACTTGGACTGTAAACAATAACCATTGCACGGAAGAGGAACTCTTGGCCCCGATGTTTGCTGGCTACACCGGAACCCCCAAAATACTGGCCCTTACCCCCAGAGGCTAAATTGTTGTGGGACCAATAGCCGATGGGTTCTGAGATCACACTGGCTGAATAATTTGAATGAGTCCATTCAATTGTTTTGCTCTTTCTGACATCACCTCTCTCTTTGATTCACTTTCTCCAATAGGCTTTTTTTTTGTCTTTGTGACTCAGAGCAGTTGCATATCATGTCAGAGCGTCGGGAGCGAGCAGACAGACATAAGCTAGCACCTCCCGAGAGTCAGAGCCAGTAAATATTAGGTTAATTGCTCAAGCACATTAGCACTTGTTCCTCATGCTCGTCATTGACTGCCATTAGCATCAATTAAGATTAGCTTTCCTTTAATTCAACAAGACGAGGGGAGAATGGGTTATGTTGCTGAGAGGAGTGGAGCTTTGCTTCCTGTCACTCAGCAGAGGCGAGGAGACGTGAACTGGTGAGGCAGCAGGAAATAAAAAATAAAAAAAACTTCAAGGACACACGTGGAGTCATGAAGCTCTCAACACAGTTAGTAATTTGACTTCATTACATTTGACATACTGCAGTATTCATCAGCTTGAACTTGAAGTGTTTGATGTAAATACTAACTACATGTAATACAAGATAGTGGCCTACATTCTTTTCTTATTATCTATCTAGCTATCTACCTTTATCGCAAATATGCTTGATTTGTGTTAATGTTTATTATTATTATTATTGCAACAATCCAAAATTCTCCAGAATAACCTTAAAGGTACTATATGCTCAAAGAAAACATAATATGGCAAACTCAAGCCCATCAAGCAACAACAGATAGGCACATTGACCTGAATGGAAAATTACTTGGTAATACAAACACAATGTAGTGTCCCACTTTACACTTGTACTTCTTACTCTTCTTATGTCTCCTATGTCTTATGTCCAGCGTGGCCTGCCTTTGGCAAGGGGGAGGAGAGGTCTCTGCATCAGTGTAATGCTTGGCCAGCAAGAAGTATTTGAGACTTGACTTACTGCGGTGGTAACTCAATTCACATCGACAGTACATGCAAATAACTTAATTCTTGTCACGAGGACCATCTGGAAGGGCTTTGAAACTGAACTTGCCATTCAAAAGACCCTGTATCCATTTCTGCTCAAGGAGGTTTGTTTCTGCTAGCCATCCACAACGTTACTGCTGCATCGCTTCCTGATTTCCCAAACTACGGAGCTGCCCGAGGCCCAAATCACAGAACGCATGTGCATTAATCGCGCGTCAAAGAAATTTGTGGTGTTAAAAGGAATTTGCGTTGACTCGTTATTCTCGTGTTAGTTTTGACAGCCCTAATATATTTATATACTTTTTACTATAGTAAAACTGTATTCTACAGTTGCACAAAAAATACACATTGAGTCTTGAAGGCTGATTCTGATATTTTTGAGCATGAATATACATATATATATATCGGTCAAACGTTTTAG
Source organism: Perca fluviatilis (assembly GCF_010015445.1). Taxonomy (NCBI): domain Eukaryota; kingdom Metazoa; phylum Chordata; class Actinopteri; order Perciformes; family Percidae; genus Perca; species Perca fluviatilis. The sequence continues at coordinate 10,331,225 of NC_053122.1, forward strand.
AACACCCCAATTTTTCCAGGTTTTTATTGAAATTCATGCAGTTCAATGTCTTGTTGTACTCTGAAATTAAAGAATAGAACAAATGATCAATTTATAAAGCAAAATGTATTCTAAATTTTTTACTCATCACTTTGGCAGATATAACAGCTGAACACACTCGTGGCATTCTTTCTACAATGGAAATCAAATATTCTTCAGAAAGTTCTTCCCAACTCTGTTGCAGAAGTTCCCATAAATGTGTGGCACTTGTAGGTTGCTTTGCTTTCACTTTTCTGTCCAGTTCATCCCAAACCAGCTCCATGGTGTATAAGTCTGGGGACTGTGCTGGCCACTCCATGTTTTTAAGCTTACCATCTTGTTCTTTTTTCCTAAGGTAGTTCTGGCATAGCTTGGACTTATGTTTTGGGGTCATTATCTTGCTGTAGGATGAACCCCTGACCAACTAGGCGCATACCAGAGGGTACTGCATGGCGCTGCAAAATGCTGTGGTAGCCGTTTTGGTTCAGGGTACCTTTCACTCCGTACAAATCACCGACAGTGGATCCAGCAAAACAGCCCCAGACCATCACGCTTCCTCCTCCATGTTTGACAGTTGATGTCACACACTGAGGAACCATCCTTTCGCCTACTCGACGGCGTACAAAAATCCTGCTTGATGAACCGAAGATTTCAAATTTTGATTCATCAGTCCATAGCACCTTCTTCCGGTCTTCAGTAGTCCACTGACGATGTTTCTTGGCCCAGGCAAACCTCTTTTTCTTATTCTGACATCTCAGCAGTGGCTTTCTTGCTGCAACTCGACCTATCAAACCTGCAGCTCGAAGTCTTCTCTTTCCAGTTGAAACTGAGACTTGCTTATTACAACCACTATTAAGCTGTGCTTGAAGCTGTTGTCCTGTGAGCCGCCTATCACGCAAGCTGTTGACTCTCAGAAATAGATTATTGCCATATCAGAGAAACAGCCTCTGCACATTGCATTTACAGAAAATATGATTTTACAGCTAAATGGATGGATAAAATGTGAAACTGCGCTGTGGATATGTGCGTGAGGAACTTTGCAGATATGTAAGTAGGCTCTCAGTAGGCAGATTGCCAGAGTAACTTATCAAGAAAAACAACAGGTATTTTTCAGACATGACATTAAATAGTTAAATAAGTAGAAAATGTAAGTTCATGTCAGACAGGCCATTAATTATCCAACTCTAGCTCCAGACCATTTTTAATCGGGCATCTACCAATCACCCTAATATCTCCTCCATCCAGTGTTGTAATGTAACAAAGTACAATCACTTCACTACTGTACTTAAGTAGAATTTTCACGTATCTGTACTTCGTGATTTATATTTCCCTAAATTTTTACTTTTCCTCCACTACATTTCCTAAATAAAAAATGTATACTTTTCCCCTAAGCATCTTAGTTATTCGTTACCACAATTAAAATCAGAAGAAATGTGTTACCCTGGAAAAAAGCAGGTTTGGCGAATCATAGCTCCTAAATTGCCAGGAAAATGTAGCTCAATGGTATTTTAAGCCCCCAACGTCTCCTTTTGGGCAGCGCTGCGACCGTTGACTTCAAGGCACCTAACCATAAGCCTAACCATTGCCTAATCCTAGTGCCTTGCAGGCAGCGCCGTCTGGTGACGTTGGGGGCATAAAACACTGATAAACGAAAATGCACCCTCCATTCCAGTTGGTGACCTAATGCCTGTTGGTTGCCAGGCGGCAAAAACAAAAAAAAACATGCCAAAACTAAAGAAGAAGAGGAGAAAGCATACACACCTTTTTGGCCATAAAGTTCATAATCAAACTTTATTTATTTATTTATTTTTACTTCTAATAATTAAGTACATTTAATATCAGTAAATTACTTTTGACACGTAAGTACAGTAAATATCAGATACTTTAAGACTTTTACTCAGGTAATATTCTAAAAGGAAGTCATTTTCTGGTAAGATACTTGTACTGTTACTCAAGTATTGCTTTCAAGTACTTTATACAAGCCTGCCTCCATCCTACCAAAACCTGTCATTCAGCAAACTAGATGCCAAAAGCTTTGATAAGTGCGAAGGACAGAGGACTGTTGACATAGTTTCTTGACTGATGGGATTTAAATGCTTTTTCAAATGAAGGTTATTGATAGAGATCAGATAATTCCATTCTATGGGTGAGGAAAATCATGTAAAATAAAGTGATCCTGCGCACATTGCTTGAAGGACTGAAAGATGTTTAATTTCATTGAAGTAGATGACTAATGGCTCTTTTGTCATAAGCATAATTGGTTTTGACATTTCATCAACCTGAGGCAGAGCCCTGCGTGGGACTGTTTTTTTTTAATCCCACCCCTGCCCGCTCCCGGTGGATTTCTGACCATCACCGCCCGCTCCCGCAGTGTGTGTGTTCTGCTACCGGCCCTTCCTGCAGCTTGTGTGTTTGGTCTCCCACGCACCGCGAACATAAGATTGTCAATGGATTGACCATTGATTTTTGTGTCTTCTCCCCTCCCACGGGGAAACTAGTTATTTTACTGTGTAGTATTATCTGTCGGCAAAATTAAAAAAAGTGACATTGTATTCATTTATTTATTTATTTATTTACTTATTTTAGAACGTGTTGTTGACTGTGGTTTGTGTTGCTCAGGTTGTTTTATTTCTTTTTCCTTTTCCTGTCTTTTAATGCACTCTCTAACCGATTTCATGTTAAAGTCCCTGTTGATTGGATCCCTCAGGTCGCCGTAGGAGAAAGGGGCGGGGCACAGTGCCCCGGGAAAGAAGTGAGAGAGAGGGAGTAGAGCAGTGTTAATAAAGCATTTGGCTGATGTTTAACAGGATGCACCGTGTGCGTTGCTGATGTTCTTATGAAACCAAGCTAGGCGAACCTAACAGTTGGTTAAAGCACTGATCAGGAGCAGCGCTCCTAAATCCCGGGACCCGCAGTCTATTTTTGGACCGCCCACTCCCAGCCGCAGCCCCGTTTAAACCGCCCGCTCCCACGAGACCCGCGGGATCCCAATCCCAATGCAGTCCTCTACCCTCAGGGCTATTATTTAGTCTCTTCCCCGCTGTTGAAAACAGAAAAGTAAAGTAGGGTTCCAGGCTTTGACATCAGGGGAATCAGTCATGTACTGTACACAATGAGAGATTCCACACATTTTGCCAAGTGTTCTATTGTGGCCAAACAGTCTTCTGCCATAACCTGAATGTTTCTGTCCCTGCTGGCCTTGGTTTCTCTATAAATCAGTGTGTTTGCTTCAGGGTAAAGGAGGCTAACTTCAAAGCTTTAACTGCAGTTTATTGGGAAATATTGTATTTTATATTAGCTGTATACTTTCTGAACAAATGGTTAAAGCTCATGCTGACAACACATGATTGGCAAAATTGGCAGATGCCTCCACAACTTCATACATGCATTTGTATCATCTATTGACCCTCTGTCCTGCCAAACACCACAAGTGTCCAACTTGCAGGGAGAATCTTGACCACCCCCTGAAAATGTAATCAAATACATACTGTGTGAAGTGAAACAACTGCTGATTTGGCCTGCTTGTCAACACGTTCAGCAGCTGGAGCTGCAGCAGTGGCAAAGGCCCATTCCTAACTAGGCAACAGGAGACTGGTGACACAAAGTTGTTTGATTTCGGCGGCATTTCGAATAGGATTTGGTTATTGAAAATTGTGATTAACGGTTTCAAATGGCTCTTACAATAATCACAATATTCGTTTGGAACGGTTTTTAACCTTTAACCATTCAGGTGCAGCATAACTATGGTGCAGCCTCCAGCAATGCTCTCAAATTAAAAAAAATATATATAATGTGGTTGTGCTGAACAATTTATTGAGAGTAAAACAGAAGAATTGGATAACTATATGTTGCTATCAGGGGTATAAAGTAGCCAAAATACCCTGCCCTGATTAAATAAACTTGATTTTCCCTTTTCCAGATGCCTCATTAAAACTTTTTCTTAGCTTTAAAAAGTCCCCCTTATTAGTATCTCACTCATCTGCTGTTTTGTTTATCATAATGACTTTGCTGATTAGCACTGTTAACTAATCTGCAATTAGCATTTGCAGATGTATCATAATTGAACGTGTGCTCACACTGCAAAGTGCTGCAGGCATGAAATTACCTTTTTTAATATCTGCAGCTTCAAACACTCAGAGCACGACACACATTTTGTTTGGAGAATTAAAGCGTGGTTAAAACAGCAGGCAGGTCCAATCTCCATTCTTACCACTCGCTGACACTGCAGTTTCTATTTAAGACACACAAACCCCAACGCATTCTCATGAACGGTTTAGTATCATATTGTACACTAAAACGTATGCTATCATTCGAAAACTAGGACACCGCCGGCTGGTCACGTGACATCGGCTACAGACGGTGCTCCGTCAGGTCAGCTGTAGTTGGTAGTTCAGTTACCCGAGAACAGGTGACTGTCATTTCGGCGGAGATTAGGGTTAAGTTTAGGCAAGAAAAAGTGAGCATTATGCGGCAATGAAATTAAATTTTCGAAACGACTAGTTAAGTTTAGGAAAAAGTTTGTGGGTTGTATTAAAACACTTTTTTTTCCTGGTTGAAAGTCTTCCCCGGGAAGCGAACTCCGCTCCTTGGCTTAAAGCCCCAGTGTGTAACGTGTTTAGTTGTTCATTATCAAAATCTGTGTTGCCCGTTCACAAACTTGTCCTTTTTCATGAATATTTACCACCACCATCAATTCCAAGTATTCCTATTGGCTTGAAATTTTACATTTGCGTTTGCATGAACTGGGATAGACGCTCCATATTCATGCGCCATCTTGAAATACGTTAGCCGGTAAGGGACATACAGGACATACTGCTCCGCCTTTCGCGTTTTCGCTGTCACATGATAAACTCACAGGTGCTGCTAACGCTGCTAATGGGTATCGTAGCTTCCCGGCCCCGGCAAATTTGAAGAAGGAAACATGGGAGACCACACGTATTCAAAATCCAAAGTTCAGGAACAGGAGTCGTCTTGTTCGCCCAGAAAAAGAAAAAGGAGACCGGCGTCATCAGACAAAAGCGTGAAGGCTACCGTAGCTGTAATACGTACTTTGAACTGCGCGGCACGAGAGAGTTGATTGCGATATACGATCTCAACGCTAGATGGGAGTAATTCCCACACATTGGACCTTTTTAAAAGTCCTGTGTTAACGTCCTCGCCGACCTCCTCCCAACGTGGCCAGCCGCGTTCTTATACAGCAGCAATCAATGAGTTGAAAATCCTACGGATTACAGTGCTTATCTTTTCATAGCTTTTCGAACGTATAGTTTATGAGAACAGGCTGCAAACACGTATAGGAACTTAACATAATACTGTCTTAACAAACTAAATGAGAACTGACACTTAAAGTGATCATGATGTGTGTTGCTTTCATGGTCCATAGCCCCATAACTGTCAAATGATTGTAGATTAAAAAAAACAAAACAGGAAAGGGTGATCAAATGGATCCACTAATTACCTATGGTAGTTTGAAATTCCATCCATTGGATATTTGGTATCTTTCATCAGGTTTGCTGGTTTGTTGAAGTGATGTGCTTCAGTCAGTAGCTCAACTGCAGTCCAAAAAAGCAATAAGGCAGTGCACTGAATCGATTGGAGGTTTGAAAGCCCACTGAATTGATTTGAAGTTTTTGAATTGATTTGCAAACAAGTCGAAAGTCTGTCAGTAGCTACCTGCGGACTATGGTTTACACAGCTAAAAAAAAAAAAAACTCTGTACATGTTCATGACAGTCCAAATGAAGAGCTTGTAGAGATGTTGAGCTTTCCATTCTCCAGAGCTAAACAGGAAACGGGAGGAAATTGTGTTGCTTGGTTAAAATAGTTTTGACATACTAAGCTGCTGAGGTGTAAGCGCATAATTTTTTCCACTAATGTTCACAAAATATCCTATGCTAAAACTAGCTCCTAGCTGGCTGAGTTATAAGAAAAGCAAGGTGCAAAGTTTCTGGTCGAAGAGTAATTGAAAGCATTTTCGTGCTTAGCTCCTAAGCCTGAGAGAGGTTAGAGGAATAAGGGTATTTTCAAACCTATTGCTTATTTCTTCTGATGTGAATGAACAAATAGAGTGGATTAATTGCTAAACTTTAGGCGTTTTCCCATTTGTTTGGTTTCTTTGCACGCAGAAAAAAAAAATTTGGAGCAGACTGCAGTCCGTCTCTCCCTTCTGCAGGTTAGATGAAATGGCTGGTTGCACAGCGATTTCTCAGGATCCAAAACACTAGTGATGAATAAATGATGCTTTGTGAACCATTTTCTGAGCCCACTATATGGCGTTCTTTTTTTCAACAAAGGGTTGAAAGAACACAGAGGGCCAGATGCACTAAAGCTTTTGCGCCCACTTCAGGCGTATTTGTTTCGCAACGTGCGCGTAAAAAAGCATGGCGAGGTACAAACAGGCCGCGCTGAGGTAAAAGCGCAGACTGCCTGTCGTGGGAACTGAAAATGGCAAATTACCTTTTTCCGTGTCATGCATAATGCATTCATGGGAGGGTCAAGGGGAAAGTGGGAGTTTCCCATAAAGAGATGGGAGGGGAAGCGTAAAGTGCACCTAATTATGTATTCCACGGTATGTACAAAAACCTCCCGTGAAAGTGTGCCTCTATTTTGCGGTGAAAATTCTCTGCCTCTTAAAAGCAGGTGTAAACCAGGATGCGGGTTTCCTTGCACATGCCTCCTGGTGAAATGGCAGCAGTAAACCGAGCAAGACGAAGACATAGGTCAAGGAGACGAGCTGAAAAGATTTTTGCCACAAGGATCACACTTTTTCAGTTGAGTGAACACCAAATCATTAAGCGTTACAGATTAAGCAGCCATGCAATATTACAGTTCCTGGAAGAAATCAAAGATGACATTGAATCTCCGACTCAGCGTTCACATTCCAGGTGACCTAACTGGAATTCGACCGAATTGCGTCCTTAGTATCAAAAGATGTCATTCAGTACCCAATTTCAATACCTAAGGAGTAAATCTCATCAGCGTCAGTGAGCCAGTAAGCACGCAGCATGCTTCTACCAAGCTCTTATAATGTTTGTGATTGGCTGTCTAACGTTACACGTCGTAGAGGCAGGCAGGAAAAACTCTACGTTACACAGAGACGCTAATAAGAGAGAGCTCACGTAGTAGGAGCTGAAAAATTAGTAATAAAATTTGTGCTGTAATGTGTAATGTTGTAATTTCTTTTTGTTTTTATAAAATTGGTATCGAAAAAAGGTATTGTTCAGGAACCGGTATCAAAGTCATGGTATTGGTATCAGTACTGGTATCAAATATTTTGGAACGATACCCAACCCTATTCATGAAACATGATGTCATCCATAGTAATGGGGGTAAACCCCACCCTTTCTCTTAGCTTAGGAGTTCTCTTAATTACTTTGTAAACTTATCTAGAGTAGATCTGTCAGACTTTTTGCGATTGAATTGAATAATGGGCAGAATGTGTGATTTGATGAAACATGAAATCTTAGCCAGTACTTTGTGTACTGGCTGGGATCAAATATTGCAGTCAGTAGACATGTTTGTCAAACTGTTGGAGAGTTGTGTTGTTCTGAGTGCATACATTTTAGTTTGGGTGGCCCCTGTGGGAATTCAACCTCCTATCTATAGCAGTGCTGTTGCAGGAAGGTGCTTTAGTGTTAGCTCTTTTATAACTCACTCCGCTTTGATGACTCTCCTACAGCGGGGTGTCAGTGTGCTGACGGGGGAACAGGTTTAGGAGCTGGGAGGATTTACTGTCATGATGCAGGGGACAGGTTGCATGGATCTGTTCCCTCAACTGTTTATTCACTACAGCAGTATCTTCAAACCAGGCCTAACACGTCAGCATCCAAGTCATGGGGCGGAAAGATTCCCAAAATATCTAGGAGCAGTGATATTGTTAGCTATTTTTGCTAAAATCCTCTTCGATTTAAATTTCACATTGGTAAAAAATAAAGACAAAGTAAATTGTAAGAGAGTACAACAAATTACGATGTAAAATGCATGCTTGAAATACGAAAAAATTTGCCAATATAATCACACCAAGGGATTCCACAGCTTTATTAAAGGAATAGTGTGACATTTTGTGAACTATTAGCTTATTAGCTAGGATTTTTTGTCCTATTGTGTCCTGCTGTACTACAAATTCTGTAGATGTAGCCAGCAATCTCATTATCTGTCCATTGTGTTGTGGGGCCGAAATAAGGTGTTCATCAAAGTTTTTTGCATGTGAGTTTTTTTCTTAAATATACCACTTTAATCTCGGTAATTTCAGATATTTCTCGAAATACGCTGTCGTAGTAATCAAGTATTTACTATAAATACTATAAACTTTCAGACAGCATGGGCATCCTTTGAGCCATGCCACAAGCATGAGTAACATTAAATTAGTTTTTTTCTGCTTTTCCACCTTTACTTGATAGGACAGCTAGGCGAGAAAGGGGGGGAGGGGGAAGACATGCAGGAAACAGTCACAGGTCGGATTCGAACCCTGAACCTCTGCATTGAGGCGTAAACCTCTCAGTATATGTGCGCCTGCTATACCCACTGAGTCAACCCGGCCACATTAAATGAGTTTTTTGAGGACGCTGGAAATTCTGACAATGAGAACTCTCTTTGACACCTCTTATTCCAAGCCTAGTACTGACTGTTGCATTTACAAGAACACTCATTTAACACCTCAAAGGTGTAGATTAGGGCTGCTCCTTCTTAGTCGATTAGTCGACTAATCGGTCGTTTTGGTCTTAGTCAACTTAAGGTGTAGACACATTTAGCTGACGGCTGACCGTTGACAGAAAACCCTGTCGATATGATCAGTCGCGTCCCCGAGGTCCAAAAAACTGCCACAGAACACACCAAAAAGACGAGAGGAGACGAGACGTAATACATCTCTAACACAGCAGGCGGTGCTAATCTGTAATGTTGCCCAATAAAAGAAAACCGGCAGCTGATTGGACGAACGCGTCACATGGGTTTGTTTTCTCCGGAAATTCAAAGCCAGACTGTCATGGCGGCCGTTCAGAATACGATCTCATATTGTACTAAAATAGTTCACTGAAACCTGTTTCTGAGAACATTTTAAGCGAGAAATAGGCCATGCAGTTGCTGAATCTGTCTTCATTTCAGCTCAACAAAGGTCAGTTTAAAAGATTTTCGTCAGATTTTTAGAGACTTTAGTCACCTCATCCCGCTCGTCATTTCCGGGTGAGTCCCCAGTCAGGTCGGCCAAAATGAACGCCGACAGCCCCTCAGACGGACGACGGCACGGGACACACCGAACGGATTTGAGTCACTGACCTCGCCAGACTGTCCCACGGCCAATAATCGTCCTGGTGTGTCAGCGCCCTTAGATTTCTTTAGTTGATTAGTCATGATTTATGCTTTTTTCATGCTGAATGACTTATTTCCATGAAAGGTACGAGCACATCTCTGTTAAATACAAGAATTAAAGTGGTGCTTTTGCATGACTCTTTGCGGAGAAACTCAGATTTACAGATCTGTCGATTAAATCAACTAATCGATAAGTCGATACAATTGAATGAGTCTTAGTCGACTAAGAATTTCTTAAATTGAGCACAGCCCTAGTGTAGATGTTTAATCCTTGTTTGAATCATAGTATCTACCTAGATTAGACAAATCAAAGAGGTGGATTTTACTTGAATTTCTATCTGCACCCATTGTGCCCTCAATTGTAGGAAAGTGCCCAGAGCCACAGGGTGGTTCTTAGGGTGGTTTATGGTCATGCAACACCAACTTGCTTTCTTGTAATTAATACAACCTCTGAACTCGAAGGTCAATTTGCGCCCATAATAATTACCATTCACCTTGGCCCCTTGGTGAGGGTCAGGTCCCCCACAGATGAACCTGACATTTAGTTCAAAGGAATATTAAAGTCAGGGATGTAGAAAGCACAGGGTCAGCCAGGCAAATAGATGTCAGCATGCATGTTGCTGATTAGAAAGCTGACTGAGGATGAAAAGGTGACAAATTAGATTTCCCCCCAAGGAATCCTGGATGAAACCTTTTTTCTCTGAAAGGTTCTTTGCTGTGTGATCATGCACAGATATTTTGGCAAGCAGAGAAGGATGTAGATATAACAACCAACTACCCTTCTGTGCCTAATAGAGAGAGGTGTGTAGTGTGCTAGCATGGCAGCATGCTCACAATGCTTAAGGAACAGCTACAAGCATGCCCACTGTGTCATGCCTAAAAATGATCTTTATGGATTGGAATTTTGGTCACAACCCCTCGGTCACTGTGGCCAAAGATGAACCGGATAATATATCAGAATGTCTAAAAACAGAAACAACCCAGTTCCTCTGAAATGTACCATCTTTAAAGAGAATGTATGTTAAGTCAAACTCAACCAGTGCAGAAAAATCTGATCCAAAAGGGAGCTAATTTTCCATTTTCTGTTCTAAAATAGGATCGTAGTACTTTATACAGGTATGGAAAAACACCTCCATACCACAGTAAAGTAATACAGTCCTAAATCCCATTCTTTATGGACACTGTGTGACTGACCAAAGGTCCTGTATAGGTGCTAACAGTCTGTGGTTCAGAAGGGCCCAACTCATTGTTTATGGCCCTCCACCATCCTACTCATCGAATGCATCACACAGTTTGTGTCAGTGTCGGCTGACATCTGAGAATGGATCTTACATTGTGGCGACAGTGCCATTTTCCACGGAGATTTATTTGTGCGGAAACAGATGTATTATTTGCATAATTCATCAGCAGCATGTTTTGTGGATGGATTAAGGTAATCATTGGTTACAAGTTAATCTGTCTACCTGTCCACAGTAAAGGGGGAGCATTTGCATAATAAAACCAACATTGTCAAACAATGTCTAAGAGTGAAATCTCTCTCTGCAGACTGCAGATCTCTATCTGCTGCATTATAACTAAACATATATGTTCCAGAATATAAAATACCTATAGCCATTTACCTAAGTGTGTACAGAATTTTGTTTATTCCAATGAGAGTTAACCATTCAGTGATTTAGTATTGAAAGTCCATAAAGGTGGGGCACTGTTGAGACAATTTAAGAAAATACAAGTCAAAATCAAAGCATCAGAGGCCGAGATCCTGACTTGTAAAACCTGTTTAAAAAGAGTATTAACTTCTGATCTTTATCTTTTCTTTTTTTTTTTTCAGGGAAGGTTCACTGAGAGGCACCCTCTCTTTTGCAGGAACACCCTGATCACATTCACACAGTTCCACATTCATACCTGGATGCTGCCCAGTACAACCACAGTCTGATCTGCTGGCCACTGAGCAGCTCTACTGGAGCGGTTGGGGTTAATTAAGGGCCTTGCTCAAAGGCACCTCATTGTAGGAGCCATTGTTTTTCAGGCTTGACCCATATTATAGGGCATAAAGACCCCATGTCTACCTGGTATTAACATGCAATCTGTATCTGGATATATTTTCTGCATAATGGAATTTGATATAAGGAAAGAAATGTAAGTCAATGTAAGTGTAAATGACTACATTCTACACAAAAAATTCCACGTGGCAAGTTGGAAGACCACCTAACTCTCCGTCTTTCTGCCATCTCAAGCTGCATACAAAAAGCTACAGCTAAGCCCTTCCTGTGTAAAGAAGTGAGAATACTTAGCATTAGGGATGGGCATCGTTTGGATTTTAACGATTCTGATTCCAATTCCGATTCTTCCTTTCGATTCTGGAGTTGAAACGGGTCACATGCTTATTTCACAAATACGAGGAAAGATTTATTTTGATTCAGTGGTGGTTTGCAGTTTTACCGGGCTTTTTCAATGTAAAATAAAGCCACGCTAGAGCGCCGCTTACTGTGCTCCAAGGCTGCAACACAACAAGCGCCTGGCTGCTTCGGAAACCCAAACTTGCGCATATTAAATTTGGAACCCATGATCAGATTTGAAACCAAATCCTCCAAACGAGTCCAATAAAGAAACGATGGAATCGTAATTTTTGAAACGATTCCAAGTAGGAATCGGTTCTCGATGCCCAACCCTGGTGCCCTATGGTATGCGTCAAGCCCGAAAAACAATGGCTCCTACAATTTTGATAATGCAACTCAATAGCGTCTTTCAATAGACTGGTAAATGCCGTCTCTCAAATCTCCCCGCCACCAGTTTGTAATGGCTTACTCTACAAATTTTAAGCACAATCCATAAATACATCATCATCATAATCATCTTTTTTTCTCTGACTTTAGAAGCCCCTTTCAGAGCCACATACTGTAAGGCATAAGATTGTTCACAAGCAAAGTCTTACTCCTGATGAGTAAGCTAAACTTCATGTGCAAAATCAGTGGAATGCTTTTTATATATATATATATATATATATTTTATTTTTTTTATTGATTCACAATTGCAGTAAACAATACATCCGCAGAGTCACATTTACATTTTTCTGTCCCACCAATTCCAGAGACCCTTACATCTTAAAAGCAATAAATAAACAAATATATAAACAAATAAAATAGGGTAAATAATAATAATAGTAATAAAAATGAATAAGAGGATGTAACATAGGTTGTCTGCTGCCCGTGGAGGTCATATTTAAAGGGGAGGAGGGAGTTGGTGGACCAGGCAAGGTGTGGGCTTAGAATCAGGGGGACGTTACAGTAGCGGGGAGTTTATCAACATAATCAAGGAGTGGTTTCCAGTGTGAATAAAACTTCTCGGGACAGCCTCTGAGGCTGAATTTGATTTTCTCCAGTTTTAGCAGGAATAACATATCGTGTAGCCAGGATTTAAAGGAAGGTGGCTGGGAGGATTTCCGTAAGAGGAGAAATTTCCTACGTGCAACCAAGGACGCAAAAGCTATAAAATTTTTCTGCAAAGATGTGGTCACAAGTTCATCAGGAGGCACCCCAAAAATAGCTATCTGTGGCGAAGGACTAACCGATATACCTAGGATGTCAGAAATAGATTTAAAAAATGATTGCCAATAGTTAGATAATTTAGAGCATGTCTACAACATGTGTGTCAGATTGCACGGTGTCAGAGAGCATCTGTCACAAGCTTCAGTAGTCCTGTCTGGATAAAGTTTGAAGAGTTTGTCTTTGATATAATGCAGTCTAATGAGTACTTTAAATTGGATAACAGAGTCTGGCACAGCTAGACGAGGAGTTAACAGCTTCCAACGCTCTTTTCCATAGAGCATCCGAAATGCTTATCTGGAATTCGGTTTCCCAGTCGGCTCTGCTCTTATTTGCAGGTAAATCACTTATTGGTGATAAGAGATTACAGAGAAATGATACATGGCCCTTAGGCAAAGATTTAGCCTGAAGTACTAGTCTATACTGCTGAGGGGTGGGGCTTGGGGGAACTGAGGAGAGTAGGTTCGTGCAAAGTCGCGAAGTTGGAAGAAGCGAAAAAGTCAGTATTACATAGTCCAAAGGTCGAGCGTAGTTGGTTGAATCTGGCGAATAGTCTGTCTATGTACAAGTCTCCCAGGCATCTCAGGCCTTTCTTTTCCAGAGCTACAAAGCGTGAGTCAATCTTGGCTGGCACAAATAAGTGATTGTTACAAAGAGGTTAGTTAGAGAGTAGTTAGGGGAATGGAGAGCCATCCAAACTGTTTCCTTTGAGCCCAAATTTTTTATGTATTAGTTACAATGGGGTTGGATGTGAAATGTGCAAGAGAAAGGGGGAGGGTGCCACATACTAGCGCCTGGAGGGACGTGGAGCATGAGTTTGCCTCTAACTGGCACCAACTATGTTGAGGAGAGGTGAACCAAAGCAGAATCTTTTGTGCGTTAGCCGCCCAGTAGTAGCCAAGGAGGTTGGGTAATCCCAGGCCACCCACTGATCTGCTTCTCTGGAGTAAGGATTTATTTGCTCTGGCCCGTTTACCCGCCCCTTTGAACGTGGATAGGATATTGTTAACAAGATTGAAAAATAATCGAGGGAGGTAGATTGGTAAGCATTGAAAAAAGTAAAGGTACCGTGGTAAGATATTCATTTTTACTGTTTGCACTCTGCTCGCCAGAGACAGTGCTAAACGGTTCCATTTTTGAATATTTTGTTTGACTGCTGCTGTCAGTACCGAGAAGTTCTGTTCTTTCAGTGTGCGCATAGATCGAGTGACCATTATTCCTAGGTATTTTATGCCCACCAAAGCGGTCTTGAATGGTATAAGGTGAGTTGGAATCTCTGTAGCCAATTGGTTTATTGGGAAACACTCAATTTTGGAAATGTTCAATTTATATCCGGAGAACACGCTGAAAGAGTCCAGAATTGAGAGAATGGGTGGAAGGCTTGACAGGGGATCACTAACAAACAGCAGTAGGTCATCAGCGTACAACAAGACCTTATGTTCCTCTCCATGTCTCCTTATCCCTTTGAATCCTCCTTCTGATTGCTCAATTGCAAGCGCGAACAACAGTGGGGAGAGGGGGCACCCTTGGCGTGTGCCACAATAGAGGGGGAAAGGATCAAAGTGCTGTGTGTTCGTGCATACTGACGCCTGGGGAGAAGAGTACAATAATTTAATCCACGAAATAAAACCGGTACTAAATCCAAATTGCTGCAGGGAAGAGAAGAGGCAGGGCCATTCCACCCTATCGAAGACCTTCTCGGCGTCAAGTGATATGACCACCTCCAGATCTGTAGGAGAGGATGGAGTATGAATGATGCAGAGAAGTCTTCTACATTGGAAAAGGAGTGCTCCGAGATGATTAAAGGCATAATGGGCCCCAAGCGACGAGCAAAAATTTTAGCTAGTATTTTCACATCCACAGGTAGGAGGGAAATCGGCCTGTATGATGCGCAGTTTAGGCCTCTTCTGGGGAGGAGAACCTCTTCTTCTAACAGCTTCGAGAAGAACATGGTGGGTGTGGGCCCCTCAATCGATTCTGGGAGGCCAATGATTCGGATATTATTCCTGTGGCTCCGGCTTTCGAGGTCCGACATCTTCGCTAGTAGCTTGTTGTTGCTATCGGCTAAAGCTACCAACCTCGCCTCCAGAGTACGAATCTGCTGGTCATCTGATTCAGCACTGGTTTCCAGAGAGATGATAGTTGTCCATGATCGAACACCGTGGTCTGTATTTTTTCCAGCCTTGTCTCCAGGGCAGCGAAGGAGTTTTTAATATCCGTCGCTATGCTAGCTCTATGTTTTTCCAGCAGGCCTTCGATGCTAGCTAAGCATGTGTTAGCGCAGGCACTCGGAGCTTCATTCTCGCTCTTCTTCAACAGTTTCGCCGCTTTTGACATTATTCCTGGTGACACAATGTTATACTGAGTTTGTGAGGTGTCAGGTTTTACTTGGGTCGTCAAGGGTATAAGAAAAATACGGGTTTTTGCAAAATTGAGTTACGGGAGACGGAGACCACGTCGCTCTCACAAGCTCCCCAAACTGGAAGAGTGGAATGCTTTTTGAATCTGTGATTTTAAAATCGCATTATTTGAAACCATAAACAATCCCCGAAAATGTCTAATGTCTAGTATGTCAAGTTTTATGTCAACCTTTACCACAATGGCATTTTAAATGAACCACATGCAAGAAAAGATTAATATATATTTATATGTTAGGTAAAGGTCGTGTTTTGCAGGTCTCTTGAGAAGGTTGCATGCTTTTTTTTTTCTTCTTTTTTTTTTGCATTCTAATCACAGCTAAGCGTGTTGATAGTGTGACTTTGACACAGTGGTTGGTATGTGTGTGCAAGGTATTACTGTAGCAGGATCCCCCCATGCAGCCTTTGTTACCACCATGCTTCTGGCCAACGCCAATTGAGTAAAACAGAAGGCAAACGCCAAATACAAGCTTGTTGGCAATTTGTCGTGGGATGGAGCTTTGCATGTCATTTAGTTGTTTGCTTAATATGTTTAGACACGGTGGGTCCATACTGAATGTGAGCGACAGTACAGATTATTATGAGGTGATTAGTTCTGCACAATGTTTTCGTTTAGATTAGGCACAGGGATGGCTTTAGAGGTAGCAGAACACAGAAAATACAATTTTGAGTAACCCAAAGGCTTCATTCACGCTGCCCGCTCATGTTTTTTTTTTTTTTTGTCACTATCTAACTTGTTGAAAGTCATGATGTGAATTGAAGGTTAAGATAGGGATGATGTGTACTTGTATGCCTGACAGAGCTGAGATGTGTTGCTCAAGTTTATTTTATTTATATATCCCATAATAAAAGGTTGGTCACAGGGTTTTCTACAGCATAAAACAGCCTCTGTTGTCTTAGGATCAAGGCTTTTAGAAAGTAATGGTAATGGTCTGGTCCAATATATGCACATAAACCGAACATAAATTATCATTGCAAGCTTTGTTTTACACTTGTAAGGCCCTATGATTTCCGCGATGCGGAAAACACGGATGGAATCGCAGAATCTACACACGAAAATGGAATTCTGTTGTACACGCGGAATCGCACAGAATTTTTCAGTTTAAAACAATAAGCGTAGAAAGGTCTGAACAACAAGCAGAGACAGTTCTCTACCTAAACCGTGACCAAATGGCACGGCCTGTTGCCTAGTAACCATACGTCATCACGTTGAGTTTGTTGCGAGGGAAAAAATGTCGAAGCGAGTGGCGCCTCCCAATAAGACAACGGTGGCAAAAAAATCAAGAAACTCTGAATTAACTGCTAAATACCGGGCTGAACAATACCCCAACGATTACTATGAGTCTGGAAAATAACTGTTTTGTAAGTTTTGTCAACCTACTGTTGACTGGACCCGCAAAGACACATGTAACGACCATTTGAAATTAAAAGCTCATCTCAAGAACAAAGCTAAATCTACAGCGGGAAAATCCCTCCAGGTTACCATTGAGGCAACGACAAAATCAATAGATGCAAGGCGTGAGTTTGTGGAAGATTTAGTTTGAATGTGTGCTGAAGCTGACATACCGCTAGAGAAAATGAAGAGGATACGTCCGTTTCTTGTTAAACATTGCAAGCAGGGAGGCGCGCTTCCAGAAAACGCCAGCAGGCAGACCCACATGCCGCGGGTCTTTGACCAGCACATGCACAAAAAGTGCTGCAAGAGATCCGTGGAGAGAAAATCTTGGTTGTTGTCGACGAAGCCTCCGACAACCGAGATCGCAGTCTCCTCAACAGTGTTATAGGTGAGCATCCAATTAGCTTTTCTTTAGGTAATTTTGAATGTGCTTTGCTGAATATATTAACAGTTTAAATAAAAAAGCTGAATTGTGAGTTTGTGTCACTGAGTTTTTAAAGGTCAATACTGCTTAGAAGAGAAAAGAAAACGAGCAAATCCGAAAAATCCGAAACGGCTAAAAATAAATCCGAAAACACGGAATTTAAAAAAAATAAAAAAACGGAATTTGAAGAAAATCTAAATGGATTTCATAGGGCCCTACACACGTTTGGGTGCACATCCAGAGCCTGATGTATGTTAATCCTCTGTGGCATAGAGATCCACATCAGTGAGCCACACTGTTGCACTGGGTGACATGTTCCTTCATACCCATAAACACACACAGTGTAGTTAATTTGGACTCTATTCCGCGTGCGCTGTTCTGCTGCTGTGAATTCTTACCAGAGCACCAAATGTGGATGAAAATGCAGCTGTGCAATGTTTGCTCCTGTTTAAATAACGTTAACCATGCTGATTTATGAACTATGGAGCAAAGCGTTAGTTTGGGCAGAGCACTGAAGTCGCACTTGCTCAGCTTCTTCATTCATGCTTCAAAATCACTAGCTGTTTGTCTTCCAGCGGACTAAATAACGTCCACTCACATTCATGCAGGTGTCGAGGGCATTATTACCTGACACGTCTCGCTGTAATTCTGCTTACACATCATGGTTGCTACAGCTCTCTCCACCACTCCATCCTCCAGCATCCTTTTGTGGTTTCGTTACTGTTGATTTAACTTAGATGATATGTTAATGCATGTGTTCGTTAGCGGGGATTAGTTCTTGTAGTCGTTTTACGCTTATTCTTTGTGAGCTCCCTTAGAGAGCACAGCCTTTATCAACAAATCTAACTGTATATGAATTTGCAGTAGATGGTCAATTCCTCTGTGAAAGTCTTGCCAACTGAAATGTACGTATAACAGGTCGCATAAGGATGAAATTATAAGAAACTGTTGAAAGTGGAAGCAAAATGGAAAAAGCAAGGGATGAAATTGGGATGTATTTCCACTGACAAGTACATAAAAAAATTATGCATAAAAAGAAATTGCTAATAAAATCAATGCCAGGTTTTATTCTTGGCATTTGCATCCCTGAGGAATGAAAAAACGTGGTGTAACATCCAATCAAATGTGCATCTGGAGATAAGCAATGCCAAATTATGAATATTGCTTCAGATATTGTACACAAAAAAAAAGAGGATAAGTAACTTTTAACTCTTGAGTTTACAAGGGATTAAATTAAAATATTTCTTCTTTTATCTCGACTTGAGTCCTATTTCACGTAGTTCACATTCAATCTGACTTTGAATGCAAATAGGACTGCTATCATAAGACTCCTATCAGGATAGATTTCACACATGCAGCACCATATCCATTATGTCAAGGCAGGTAAAATAGCTCTTCAAGCAGGCAGCGTAAACCGAGCTATGATCCACTTGAAACACAGAGAACGTCCGATTGCAGCCTGTCAGAGAGAATAACTCTGATCCATCTATTGCCGCTCGTCAGCGCGGTTATTGAAAATCACCTTCAATTTGCTCCAGATATCAAGATTGCGAGGGGCAAGTCGCCGTGTTCCATTTGATGTGATGAACACTTCCTCTAGACAGGACGGAGGGAGTCAGGCATGAGGGGGGGAAAAAAAGAACAAAAAAAAAATCTGTGTGAAAGTACAAATGGCTTAGATAAAAGGGCTACCTTTTGAAAAATAAAACATGACTGGAGGTGTATGTATGCTACTATACATGCCATGCATAAAATTAGGACCGCTCCCATTGCATTGCAGAAGCACAGACAGAGAAGATAAAGAGGATATTGTGCCCCAAATCACCTTACATCAGGTGTAAAAGGCTCTGATGTTTCTCATAATAAGCCCAAATGATTTCCCTGTACTCTCTGCAGTGGCCGTGAAATATCTAATATCGGTGACAGTAACTGTGTCAGAGTTTAATGCATCTGCCGGGGTATTACGGTAACCCTCCGTTTTGTTATTCTGCACGTAAAATCCCATTGCACGCTTTAAAAATTGCCTGTATGGGATGGTGCTTCTTCATTTTCAGTGTGACACCTCATCTTTGTTGCAGCTTTGAAAGCTTTCCAGCCAGCAAATACACTGAGAGTCATCTTTGTTTGTATTACAGTTTTGTCCCTATATATATATATATATATATATATATATATATATATATATATATATATATATATATATATTTTTTTTTTTTTTTTTTCTGACCCTTGATGGAACCCTCCTGCTAAAACTTTTATGTATTCTTGTGGCACTCTAACCGATTCGCCAAGAAAGAAAGAAAGAATAGAAAAGCCCTGCTGCGGGCTTGTGCAGAGCTTCAATCAAAATCCTTGAAGCTAGTTGACATGCAGGGCGTGGAGGTCCCTACAAAGTTATTGAACTTCTTTCTCTCTTTTTTATGTTTTTTTCTCTTTTCACCAGCAGCTTTTTATATTACCTGGCAAAACTTCTCTTTCTTTTTTTTTTTTTTTCACCCTCTCTCTGTCCAAAGCCGTAGCCTGCGGTTTGAAAGCCTCACTGTCCCTAGATTAGGTTCTGCTGGTGTGTATGATCAATGAACCGGAGCCTGCTTGCGGTCAGAGCAGCGCGGCGGGGGTTGCAGCTACATCCCGCCAAGTGGCTGGATGGTGATAAGTTCATTGTTGTGCCTCCTGCGTGCCCCAGATAAGCCCCAGCACGTCGGGAGTTCGCCGCAGCAGCCACAACAGCGACAGCGGCAGCCCCAGTGTAAGCCGGTTACGGCTGGTCAGTCTGTAGCGTTCTGACAGATTGTCATTCCCACCTCTCAGGGTGTTTAGTGCTAATTTACCAGCCTGATTACACAGGCAAACACGCTTGCCGCATTTAACACATGTCGCTTGGATTCTCAAAAGACGTTGGCACACTGTATTTATACAGCGGTATTGTGCCTTTGATTATGTTGTTGTAATCTTTATAATTTCTCTGTTTTGTTAACAGGTTGTTGATTTGGATGTTCTCTCTCTTTTTGCAGTCTTTGCATGCGTGCGCAAACACACACACACACACACACACATACACACGCGCGCACTAATAAAGAAAAGATGCTTTTAAAATTAAGCATAGACTATGGTATAGAAGTCATTAACAAATTTTAAGTCCAACTGCTACAGCATAAATATATCTGTAATTCACTTGTCCTGTGTTCATATAAGCCACTCAACTTGTGTTTACACAACTTTATATATCCGCAAAACTGGCGGCTATAATCCTAAAATGGATAGGAAAATCAGGGAAGGGAAAGTTTCTTCGCTCACTCAAAAACTTTACAATATGGTAAGCTTTGGAGAAGCTTTCTAAAGTCTGAAAAAATAACCCTGATAATCATGATTATCTAGGTTAGCTCCGCTTGATATATTGGAGACATATCTGTGTTACAAACTGTGGACATGGAGTTTGAAAGACATGACATGGAGGGTCTCAGGAAAAATGCTGTTGAGTTGGATTAAAGGAAATGTAGGATCCAGTTTTTTGGAACTTGATCCATATCAGGCACTAAGGCCCCATTTATGCTTGGTATTAAAGGTACCCTTTGGAGTTTTTGACCACTTGTAGCACCATGGAGCGATGTTTTCACATGTGGGTCCTAGGGTTGGGCAATGTCTCCTAAATTGGCAGTTGGTTATGTTTACAGTAAAACATCGCGATGGACGATGATATCGTTGGGGGGGGGAGCACTTTTTTATTTTACTATATCTCTTTACATAAATATTTGTTTCTACTACTATGGGCTAACCGTTAACATAGAAATGATTAGACAAACGTTTACATTTTTTTAAAGATTATTTTTGGGGCTTTTCCCTTAGACACTGACAGTAGATAGACAGGAAAGGGGATGAGAGATGGGGGACGACACGCAGCAAAGGGCAGCAGATGAGATTCTAACCCGCGCCGCTGCAAAGGATTCAGCCTACATGGGGCGCACGCTCTTACTGGGTGAGCTAGAGGCCCCCACCTCAGTCATATATTTAAATGCCTTCTGTAAATGGACTGTATTACGTGGCTATGCTGCCGCCTACTGATAGGGCCAGTAGCCTAAATTACAACATGACCCACTTTCACTAAGCTATGGTGCCGTAAAGTCTATACTCAATCAGATCTCCGTGATCTGCGTAACGACAGTACAGTGGAACGTTTGCCTTTAACAGAGCGACAGTAATAACCTAATATACCATCATCACCATCACATTTGCACTGAATAACGCATTCAATAAACAGAAACATAACTCTTGCAGCGCACATGAACAGATGCGCAATATTAGCTCACACATAAAATAGCACCCTCGTGAATTTGCCTACTGTTGCTAACGTACGTTCATAAATCCTACATAATCATCCCGTACCCACAGGACATCAGACTTACTTATTGATGCACGCACACAGTAGTGTCCACAAACTTAGTCAAATGAGGGGAGAAAGGAAAGTGTGATAGCGCTCCACGTCAACGCCCTTTCTCTCTCGCTCGAGACCGCGGTGTCCATGTCGAGGCGCAGAGCATGACCTTACCGCAGGGGTGTCAAACTCATTTTCACTAAGCCACACTGGAAAAAGAGAATCACACCAAGGGCCAGTCATATGAGTTTATTGATGTGCTTTTGTTACTGCATGTCACTTTTTTTTTTTATTTTGGTAGCTTTTTTCCTCATTTTTGTTCCAACTTTTTTGTGGCTTTCTCAGAAATTTGTCACCTTTTTGTAAACCTGTTTCACAGCCTGAATATGAAAACTCTCTCTCTGCTTCTGGGGGAATTTCTCAGTCTCAGTCGGCAAATCTGCCCAAATTCTGCTTTGAATGTCAGATAATTACAGTTTAAAAAAAACACTTTCCTGTATTTTTGGTTTGGCGCACAACTAGGCGGGCCAAAATTTATTGTGAACCCAAATTGATATATGGGCCGGATCTAAATCTGAAAGGGGCCGGATTTGGCCCGCGGGCCTTGAGTTTGACACATGTGCCTTACCGCATGCTGATACGTTACTAGTCCAGGTAGAGTGAGCTACTACTGAACGGGAGAGAGAGACTATCACTACAGCCAATCCAGTCTGCTCAAGGCGATGGTCTTTTTCACAAATAGGTTGCACATAAGGGAAAAAAAAGTAGCTTCCACTTAAGGGGCCCTGTCTTGCACCCTGCGGAGCACAGCGCAAAGCCCGTCTTTGCCAGTTTAAGACCGACGCAGTTGTCAATTTCCCGTCCAGCGCCCGCGACTAGGATTAGTGTGTATCTGACAGGGTGGGGGGCGTGGCATCACGATGGTGGCTCTCCATCGTGCTGTCGGTCAGCCAAACAAATCAGGGACCCACTAGGGTTGTGCCGATGGACGATCGTCCATATGTATAATGACATTAAATATAAACAGGAACTTTGTTAACAAGTAAACTCTTTTTTTTTATTATTATTATTATTTGGATAGGACATCTGATCCATGGACCTTTGCATTTAGACCTGGTATTGATAAGTGTTTTTGTTATGTCAGTTGCATAATATATAATATAATGTGACAATTAGTTCAGTCAAAAATCTCGGCTTGTATCAGGTCAAGAGAACCAATGCCATAGATGTCATCCATTTTTAAATAACTTTTTGTGAGTCTAGCTAGTGCTACTACAGGTAACTTGTGGACGTGCTATACAAAATCTCTATAGTATGGCTAACCAGCCTTTCTCAGAAGAGTTACTCAGTGAATATGCAACAGTATATCACCCGAGATGAGCATGGAACAAAGTCAACATTGCCAGAACAAATAACGAAAAGATAGATTTGCACCTTCTGTGAAAAAGGTCCATGCTTTGACTGTGAATGCGGTACACTACCACCTTCTTTTATATTATGCAATCAATATGTGTTTAAGCCTGCATTGTTATTTATTTTTTTATTGGTATTAGGAATGTTGGGCCTTTAGTTTTGAGTGCATATCCCGCTACACTCAAAAGCTTACATTGTTATTCAATCCATACAGCAATGATGTTTTGTCTAAAGCCAGCCTCCCAGTGGATGGCCATGTCTAACTGCTGCAGGGGGGCTCAACTAACTCCAGAGTCATGGATTATACAAATCGCTATGCTTTTCTCATATCTTTGCTTTTGACTGAAGTGGGATAACACAGAATGGATGGAACAATGCATCAGTACAAGGGTTAGAGATTCTGTTCTCTCTATTGGTAGAGCATGGTGTTAACATGCCCATGTTCAGATGCTCATCTCCTACTGCACATGGATTAGTAATACATGTACTGTATATCTTACATAACGGTAATGTTCAGTATGATCATTTATCGACTTTCAGTGTGCGAAGGACCAAGCTGGCAGTCAGGATGAGTCACTGATGAATTTTCAAAAAAGAGGGTTATATTAAACCCCAAAATCAGGCAACCAATTTATAAAATATTGAATCAAGTTCTGGGCCAATAAAAGAGCTCAACTGAACAGAAGCACCAACAAACTAACTCAACTAACTAAAAAACAAACCAAAATGTACAAGAACTACAAATCCCAGTTCCCCCCAATGATGTGACGGGCACTTGGTACACTCGGATTGGGCACGTCGAAGATTTAAAGGCTTAACGGGGTGCATGTACTTGTCAACATGTCCATCCAACAGCAGCATCTTTAAATTATAAACAAATGCATTCTGAAATATCCTTAGCGTAAGTGTAAAAATGAATAAAAATACAAGCCTATTGAAGCAGTAACACCTAAAATCAATAGAACCTTTAACCAATGTTTTGAATTTCCCTATCGATATCAGTGTGTCAGTCTACTCTGTAATTTGTTCCAGACTAATGGGGCAAAAATATCTGAAGGCTGTCTTTCAAAGGTTGGTATTTAATGTGGTAATACATAGTGTAAGCCAGTCCTGAGAACAGATGTTATAAGTGTAATGTCTTGGGCACAGGAGTGACGATAGGTAAGGTGGTAATTTAGGCCTTTATAGATGAATCGAAGTGCTGATCTCGCCTGAAAGAGAGGGTGGGCCAGCCCACCTTATGTTACAAGACACAATAATGGGTGCCATATGGGTCATCAGTAATAAATCGAAGAGCTGAGTGATCGACAGCATCTAGATGTTTAAGGTTAGAGACTGGAGCATGTCTATAAAAAACATTGCCATGATCTGATACAGAGAGAAAGGTTGCTTCCTCAATTCTTTACCTACTATAAAATTGGAAACAGGACCCGTTCCTATACAAGAAAAATAAACAAGTTGCATCCTTAATTTGCGTCTTAAGTTGTTTATATGGGTTTTTAAATGTAAATTTGTAATCGATCATGATTCCTAAGTATTTATAATGAGGAACTTTCTCAATTAGTGTACGATTTAAAGTGGAGATCTTAAGACTACTGTCAATTTCTTTAGCTCTAGAGCAAAACAAACTTTGTTTTATCTGTATTTAAAGGTTAAGAAGTGCATACTGCAGAGGGCCTTAAATGAGAATTACAGGTTATAAAATGCCTGACTGATATTTCTCAGCTCTATTGTTAAAAATGACATTTCCCGTCTAGGTTTAACAAACTGTTCACTCTGTATTGGATCTTCTAACATCAGCAGGTGCACTGGATATTACTGGGGAGGGTCTCTCAGACAAACACTCCCTTTTGCTCAATTGCTCTGTTGTCATTAGCTTGAGTTGCTGTTTCATGGTTGCCCATATGTCTCATAGCCTCAACCGTCTGGTTTGGGTCTTATTTTCATCATCTTACATTTTGTCAAAGTTGAACCAAGGAGTAGGAGTAGTGTTAGGTTGTAACTGACATGCATGTAATGTTACTGACTTAGTATATAACAAACTTTTTAAATTTAGTAAAACTGTTTTTTGCAGTGTATTATGGAAGATACAGGGCCTTAGCTGCCGCTGAGTACACTGAGATCATGCTGTCAGTATTCTGGGGGATTTTTGGCAACATTGACTGTAAAAATAACACAATGAGTCACATTTTAAGACGTGTTTGATGATAAAATAATATAAGTGAAAGGTTACTGGTTAGTCATTTTTTTCCCAAACAAGCCACGAAAAATAAGATCTATAAAATAAGATCTATAAAATAGATTTATAAAATCCTCATTCATGATTCATCACCTCAGTATTTCTAAAACTAACTATAATCCTGAGTGGAGGCTGGCTACCATTAGTATTTCAGGGGGGAAGCAGTGGTGCTATATCACACCACAGAGGTAATATGTTTAAAGGGGAGCACACCAATTTTATTCATCAAGATAAGCTTAGTTGCATGTAAAAACATTTGATGAATGTGTTCTGTGGCTCTAGAGGAGCTCTGTCTAGTCTGAGAATGTTTGCTTGGGCTTGGAGACTGTAAACAGAAAGCTTAAAGCTACATTGTGTAAGAATTTCTCCCATCTAGCGGTGAAATTGTATAGGACAACCAACTGAATATTACCGTAAAACTTCAAATAATAGCCGAGTCCCAAATAGACGCCTGTCTCTTTTAAACGCCTGGTGTGACAACAGATTTGGGTAAATAAAGGCCGGTCTCAAATAGAGGCCTGGTCTGTTTTTTTTTCTTTTTTCGTGTCGGGTTGTATTTGATCTTTTAAAACCCGTCAGATCGTTTGTT
Organism: Perca fluviatilis; assembly: GCF_010015445.1. Taxonomy (NCBI): domain Eukaryota; kingdom Metazoa; phylum Chordata; class Actinopteri; order Perciformes; family Percidae; genus Perca; species Perca fluviatilis. Next base: position 10,356,940 of record NC_053122.1, read on the forward strand.
CTATGTTTTGATTTGATTTCACGTGACAGACGCAACCGTTCATAAACGACTCATCACTATGGCAACATAACAAACAGGTTAACGAACTTTCTTTTAGTCTTCAGTTTTTCTTAATTCTCTCAATGCCACCATGGAGACAAAAAGAAAAAAGTATGATTTGACATTTAAGCTGACAGTTGTCAAATTTGCCGAACAAAATTCGGGAGAAGCAGCGGCAAGACATTTCTCGATTGATCCTAAGAGAGTGCGAGAATAGCGTAAACATAAAGCAGAACTGCAACGTCTGTCCGAGGAAGACGACAAAAGGGCCAGACTGCGAGGTGGAGGGAGGAAGAAGGTCAGTGAAGAGCTGGAGGTGAGCGTGTGTGAGTGGATCCACAGCATGCGGGCAAAGCATCTCAGAGTCTCACGTAAAATGATCAGGGCCAAGGCAAAAGAAGTGTATGCAACAGTGAGTGACGGCAGGGATGAGGAGAGATTTACTGCGAGCGCTGGCTGGCTGGACAAATTCCTGAAGCGCAACGACTTTTCAGTCAGAAGACGCACAACTGTAGCCCAGAAAGACGCCAAGCACTTCACTGAGAAACTGGTAAATTAAAGGCCTGTCTCTTATAGACGCCTGTCTCAAATACAAGCCGGTGCATTTCGGCAATTTGGGTAAATAGAAGCCCGGGCTATTATTTGAAGTTTTACGGTACTTTCTAGCCCTTACTCCTACGTTGGCCGAACCCGAAATTAGCTCTCTCCATCGTTTACAGGAAGCTGTTCTAGCCACTCCGATATTAACCTTGGTCTTGTTGCTTTGCTTGTCATTTTAATTATCTTTTTCACATCCCTGGCGAGTAATCTCCCCCTGGCATTAGTCACGGTGCCAATAGGTGTAAGAGTGCGAAAGGCGGAGGTATGTCCCTCTTTGGCTGATGTATTTTAAAGATGGAGGCGCAACATGGCTACCGCCATTCGAGCGAGTCGCTCATATGTATTCGGAATGTCAGATTCTACACTTACGAGAATACTTTGATTAGTTGGTGGAAGTAATTACACATGAATGAGCACATATTTATGAAAGAACAAAGGGGTTTTTGCTAAGCATCAACTCAAAGAATTACACAATGTAGGTTTAAAAACTGGGGGTTTGTAATTTATGATGTGGCCCTTTACTATGCAGGTATGCTCTATCAAAAAGATGCTGCTTGAGCCATAAAATATATGAGCTTGAATGGTCTGTGATTGACTGGCAGGGTTTTACCTTGCCTTCTCCTCAATGTATGCTGGGAATGGCTTTACTCCAAAATTCCATACCAAATTGCTATGGGTATGTAAGTTTAGGCGCATACCGTACCCAGATTGCTTACATATATGAATATTCAGTTTTTTTGTTTCTCAACATCCCTGTTCTTGCCAATAGAGCAAGTAAGTAAGCAGTAAACCGTTTATTTACAGTGAGCTAATCTGTAAGAAAAAGCCTGGATTGCATTTGTTCATAATATCATACTTTTTATTTAGCAGTTTATTGGCGAAACTGCCAGAGTCCTTGAAGCATGAGTTTCTCCCTAACCCTGTATATACTTTGCAACATGAAGAACAACTAGTTATTCTGGCAGTGCTGAGGTACTTGTGCTACTTGGCAGGCATGCTAAATTGCCTTTTGGGAGCGCCAAGCAATCCCAATGAAACAACATGCTTAAGTCGTCAATGTGACTTGAGTAGCAGGGTCACTTTAACGGTCTCCTCTTAGCCATTTAGCTTTTTTCTTCTCAAGTGGCACTATATGGCTCGTCCTGCATAATGAAAAATGGGCAGGTAAATTGGCAGGGTAATTTATTGGAAAATATTCAAGTGGGATGGTTTGGTAAAACAGAGAAGTGATGCCCAAATCCTGCAGTTGCTCATTTGGAAAACAAGGAAAAGGACCTTAGGACTTGTATGGACTCGATGTCAGATGAAAAAGTGCCTCAGACAACTGGTTACCACATTATATTTGCATGCAATCCTGTGGAAAAAAAGAAAAAAAAGACAGGAAAACATAATGCGTGACGTATGAACAACATATAAAAGATGATGAAATGTGGATGAGAGTGAAATGGGGGATTAAGATCTTTTCCACCCTCAACACACATTTCTTCATTTCTTACACATGGAGATTTAGCTGTTTTCCATATCCATGGCTCTGCAGAAGAACAAATGGGTTAACCAATGAGACGTAACAGAAATCGTAATTGCTATTCGTCTCAGGGTAGCAAATGGCTGTGGTGTTTGTTTGGTTCGTTGCAGCGCGCGTGCCTTTTTTCGCGAGGTCTGACGTGCACGTGTTGAATTAATTCAACATCGAGGTGAGACGACTGCATTACAGGCAAGCGGCGGTCCTGTTTGAAGGGCTGCTTCGCTAATCTCATTCTATAAGGAAGCAATGCTTAAATTCATGCTACAGGTTGACGCAGTGCTTCTTTGTTCATAAAGGAAGGGGACGCTTCCATTCATTCACCATTGGGAGTTGTTTTTTTGGTTTGTGTATGGCTACATGATGTAGCAGAATTGTCTGATAGAGACTGTGTGCATGAGACTTTGTCATGGGACTTTAAAGGGTTGGTTCACCCAAAGTATATATAATATAGCCTTGCGGATGGGTTGGGGTTGGACCTTGAGCCCTGTCGGTAATATACAGGCTATTTTATTTACTACGAAAACAGCACACTGCCGTCTACATAGCCCCTGATGCTAATGTTAGCACAAGTTTGGCTCACTGCTAACCATATTGAACAAACTGCAGCGCGATCACCTGGAGGGGACTTTTACAAGGCATCCTTAAAGTCTGTACTCCCCAGAACACACTAGACCATACTCTAACATCAATAAAGCACTCAGAACTGCTCCTCTCCCTCACCTGGGCCAGTCAGATCACATAAACTAATCATGATCCCAGCATAAGTCCCGGTCAGAAGGACTATACAGCCAAGTAGAAGGACTATCAGAACCTGGCCCGACACGGCCCTGTCTCATCTCCAGGACTGCTTCCAATAAGGACATGGTTGTGTGCAATATGTTACAGAACAGAGCCCTTTGTTTATTGTTATGATTTCATCTTGCTTGTATGCTGCACAATTTACATTACAGCAGAGGTGTACAACTGAAGGTTTACTCAGAGTTCAATGTTCAATTAGTGTAGTATTAGTATTTTAGTCTTTGAATTGTTTTTACTTGAATACTTAAATTTAAAGAATTATTTTAAAGAAAATAAATAAGAACTGTTTTCATTCAACATTGTGCCCATTATCATCAGTGATTAAGTAACTCTGACTTTTAAAAACACATTTTTAAAGGATATCGTCTAATTATCATATCGTCAAAATCTGAAAAAATATATCGAGATATTATTTTTTGTCCTTATTGCCCACCCCTACTGGCGTCACGCCTGTACAATTGTAGGGGAAACACTATATGGGAGTTCACAGGATTGAAAAATTAATGAGAGAAAAATCAACATCTCTTTGTAGAAAAGGTGTCCTGGCTACTCTAGACTTGCTAGAAATATCAGAGAACAGATGGCTTATATATAATATAATAAGCTAGGCTCTTCAAAACAAGCATCTGTAACACCTGTGCACATCGGTGGATTAGTGGATGATGGGTCTTTGCAGTGGTAAGTAACTACTTATTCCACTCTGTATATTTTTTATATATTCAGCATATCACAATCAAAAGAAGCTAGAGCTGCAGGGCTAGCAGTCCCAGCTTTATTTTGTTTGCCTCCACATACAGCAATGCGTTACACCTCGGCGCCTTTCATTTAAACAGCTTAGCAACCTGTCCAAACCGGTTTTGAAACTTCCAATCTTGGCAACAATACAATCCATCTGCTCCGCCTCACTTTTAATGGGATTCATCTGTGATCACGTTCGCAGGAACTCTGCAGGATGTGGGACTTTCCATGAGTAGAATTTCTAATCGCAACCAAGTGGGGTCAGTCTTGTTGAATCTCATCAAACTGAGCGCTCCATGTATTTTACAGGAGCTGCTCGCAGAACCTCCTGTGATCTCGGCTCACCTTGAATTGGACCATTCCCCCCCTGTCCTCTACGCTCCGTGTCCCATACATAATCATCCGACATGAAATCTTTAAACTAGACCTTCTCAAGCTACCACAAATTACCATTTGCCGGCTGTCTTGGTTAATATGTGGAGACCTGTGTTGGGTAGCTTGTTAGTAAAAGGGACCGACTTTGATTGATTGCACTGTTTCCTACTCCCATTCATGTAGAAAATTGGCAAGGCCGAACTACGAACACCTTAGAATAAGCCCAGAAGCGTTCCACGGGGATATGGGAGTGTTATTGTCCATCTGTGAATGACTTTTACAGCTTTTGTTCTCCTGCCTATTGTTTTTAACTATTTTATTTCTTACACACAGTGCCGGGTGTGCTGCTCAGATGTTGAAACAAAAGATGCAGCGACCCCGGCTGTGTCGGTACCAGACAAATATCATGAAGAGTACTTGTTTACTCTTTTTTTACAATCTTTCTTCAGGCTTCTCGGTTTCACCTGCTAAAGTATTTTATTAATGAACCTGAGGACCGACATCAAGCTTTCTCTCTAATCGTGCTGTTTACTTGCTGTTTTCTGGGAAATAAGTTATCCTAGCAGAAAAAAATTGCCAATAGCAGTTTTTTTTTCCACCTCGCGCCTGCGTTTTTTGTCTTAGCAAAGTTTCATGGATGGTGTTCTGATGTGTTGTGTGGTGTTGTGTGTGTTACCCTTAAGTTTGAATTTAGATTTGACCTCCGATCAAAATCCCAACTCAGTATCTTTCTGTTTTTTCTTTCTCTCCGCCTCTTGATCCCATCCACCTTCTACTCCACCGCTCTCCTTGACCACTCATCCCATTACACCAGCTTCGATTTTAATTCCCCCCGCCCTCCCTCTTTACTATCTTCCCTTCCCTGCTCACTCTAACCAGAAGCTATGACTCAGATAGGAGAGGTAAGAAAGGGCAGCTTCCCCTGACACTGCATGAGGATGTGAGCAGAATAGCTTCACCCGCTTTTACCACCACACACAAACACACAAATTCACACGCACTCACACATCTCTCTCTGTTGCTGTTGAATCCCAGCACAAGCACATAGCTCCACGGCCATATGGTCAACCACCCCCCTCCCCACCCCCACCCCCAACACCCTCCTTTTCTCTCTCCTACTGGGCAAACAGGCCTCGGAAAACAGCATTTCTCTCAGACCATTGTTTGGCTGCTGATCTCCCTTAAACAAATCTGTTTGCGTGTGTCTTTTACTTCTGAAAGCATTTGTCGATAACATTACATTACACTCTCAGCCAGTGCGGCACGCTAAAATGTAAAACCCTATAGTCTCTATACCCTTTGCCTCTTGTGTTTGCTGTCACTATGTGGTGTGTAGTGTTTTAATAAGACACAATGCCTGCATGCCTAAAATGGGAAACAAGATGTTGTGAAAAAAATACCAAACCCAATCACAAAGTGGGGCTGGAACAGAGAAGAGCATGCTATTAAGTCCATGTCAGACACTTTCTAGATTCACCTTATATGCCTGAATTACATTATGTTGGGAATTGGCACTTCTCCACTAACAGGAAGTTACAAATTACAATGTCAGAGTGAGTACTACTGAGAAAGCAAGACTTAACAATAATCCGGCCTGTAGCCTCTCTTCTTCACTTCTTGGGTATAAAGTTTTGCAGACCTCAGGTTGGCAAAAAATGAGTGTTTGTTTATTGACATCACATTGCAGAATCTTTTCAAACTTTTAAAGCATATTTTCCTTGTACTTTTAATGAATGTATCCTACTAACAAGTGTTTCTAACAGTGTATACAAAGCCTGATATATTCCTCTGTGCCATTGAGCTCCATTGTTGCCAAAAAAACTATTAAAAACACATCAATGAGCCTCACAGGCTCAGGGTGACATGTTTATTTTTATTATGAGAATGGCATTTCTAGTTTATTTTAAGTCTGTTCCACATACGCACAGTCCTGCTGCCTAAATACTAGAGCACGGAATTTAGCTTCATTTTTCAGCACCGGGGGTTGCTGCTTGGCTGTGTCAATTTCTGAAAATGATTGAGAATTAAAAATGGAAACTATATTTTTGTAACCTATTTTTAAATGTTTACATCTTCAGTGTAGAACCAAATTATAATGGACAGGAAGGAAGGTTGGAAAGTACTGACAGACAGATACATGACTTTCTCCTTTTGGTCTCTTCATCAGAATAGCTGCCAATATAGATTATGTAAACCGTATCTTTTACAGTAAGTTTCCATTGAAATGTTAAGCCAAAACATACTGAAACATCAGGCCAAGTGTAGTAGAGTCCTAAAGCCTGTAAACTGACTCTGTAATATCCAGCCGTCCTCACCCAGAAAATTGACCAATTAGGTTGATTGTGCAAGCAGCTTATGAGACCCATATTGACTTTTATTGTTAGTTGGAGACCTCATGTATCTGTAGTAATTTTTGCAGGAGCAAACAAGGAAGGAAGGTGTAAAGAGCGCCAGAGGCAGGGTGGGTTGGTCAAACAAACAGGACTTTCACTTGGGAGACCGCGGTTCGTGTCCCTTGTAAAACCAAAGGTCAACAGTCAATTTTTAAAATGAATCGAGTTTTGCGGACCTTAGTCTGCAACATAGGTACGTCCGTGACGTTGCTACGTCATCACTTTAGTAGTTTTACGTGACTCATTATAAGCCAATCCCCGATGTTTTTCCAACCCAAACTAAGTATGTTGCCTAAACTTAACTAGATCCATTTCACAACATAAACTAATGTTTAAAACTGCGATGTCCCGTTACCTTAACTACAACGGTGACATTATAAAAACTGCCACTGCGGTCACAGGTCTTGGTCAGATGTTATGGTCACGTGTTTAAAATGGCCACTGTGTGGTCTAATGCTGCGTTAAATAGCGTTAATATTGCTAATGACTTAAACTTTACGTTTGTAAAGGAATGTGTTATTTTGTCTTTCAAATATAATTCAATGTTGCTTTAATAAATTGATTAAAGAAAGAGATGCCCCGGCCACTAGCGTTTTTGTTGTTTTTGTTTGTCTGCCATCCACTAAGCAGTTGTATTTACATTCTAGCTAGGGCGAATACCTTGGCACTCTCATAGAGAGACATGCTAATAAACCATGGAAGCCACACATTACTGTTTCTAGGGAAGACAAAGTAGCACATTCATAAAATCACCACATACACTCACCTAAAGGATTATTAGGAACAGCTATAAGATTTCTCGTTAATGCAATTATCTAATCAACCAATCACATGGCAGCTGCTTCAATGCATTTAGGGGTGTCGTCCAGGGGCCTGTTTCACAAAACCAAGATAAGGGATTAAGCTGGGATTTCCCTGTTATCCTGGATGAATTTAGCCTTGACTCAGTTTCACGAAAGCGGAGGCACATAAATCACCATGGAGATTTATTCTGTACAGCTAGCCTGCTCCCGACCAGGCTAACAGCCAGGATTTATTTAATCCTGGAGCCTTTTCTGTTCACCCAGCAGAGGTTTTACCCTGTTGTTATCAGCCTGGATTAAAATCCAACCGGTGCATATTGCTGTTCATTTAAGTACTGGTATTATTTAAAGTTGTGACCATTATTTTTTTAATAATTATTCATGTGACAGTCATTGTTACTGTTATATTGCTGTATGTACTGTTGTTCATATTGTTGTTAGAAGTTTGATGGATATATTACGGCAGTTGTTGAGATAATTAGAAAAGGCTGATAACATTTCAAATGTGTTTGAAATTAAGTATGTTACTAAGGGCAATACATACAATGCTGTACATTTTTATAGTTGACCAATGCACCTTGATTTATTTTAGTTGATACATTTTTTTTTTAATTCTTTAACAATACGGATCATGTTTGTATTGTACTTGGCATTCTTAGCACACAATTTGTGTTGTCCAGTAAACTGGGAATATAATTTGGGAGGATTGTACAATTTTAAGAACATATCCTAATTGTACAATCCTCCCAAATGATAGTCTTAGTTCACTGGACCAGTAACTATCTAGTGATCTAGGCTACGGTAACAACAGGGAGAGGACACCTCAATGGTTTTTGACCTTATATATTGCTGGGGGGAAATAACTGATGAATATACTCTGTTCCATTCATGTTTACAGTGTGCATGGAATTTATCACTTAATTATCTTTATAGTTTCTAGATTTTAGAGTCAAATTTCTTCAGTGTCTTTATTTTATATGCCCATGAGGGAGCACGGAATTTAATATGTAGAGAAGGAAACTCGTCATCTATAAAAAATTAAAAAATAAAACGCGTGAAAAAGCGTGGTAGATAATAGCGGACAGACTAAACGATAGCCTAAAAATATACATTTATGAACTAATGCTCTTAACTGAAACCATTCAATGAGTCACTGTCATTTGCAAAACGAACACCTGCATTCTGTTGCATTAAAAGCGAGCAGTGGAAGTTAATATGACTTAGGAAACTTATATTTTAGCCCATGAGAGAGAGAGAGAGAGAGAGAGAGAGAGAGAGAGATATTCTAGCGTTATAGAAAATTGATCTTCATGGTAAATTTCCTGAGTAACATTATCTTCTGCTTACTTTTAAGGCAAAGAGTACAACTGTTAATTTGTGCAAATGATTAGTAGCCTAATCCTTGGATGGTAAGATTATGACGGTTTCAGTTCAGAGCAGTGGTTAGTTAATATATATATTTAGGCTACAATTACACATTCAGTCGGTCCGTGATCGTCTGCTACGCTTTCACTCGCTGTTTCATTACAGCGGCCGTGTTTCTTTTCTTTTTATACAAATGTGTTTCACGTCGTCATACTTCCACAAGAAGCTGCTGCTTACTCTGTATAAAGTGTGTACAATACATATTCTCCATTTTGGCATCGGTAAATCTGTGATCGACCTCGCGGTCTTTTGAGGAAAGCCGTGGACGCGCATCTATCTGAATTACTTCAGCCTGGTTCAACCTAGTCTCTCCTCCTCAGCCTGGCTTGGCCTTCGTGAAACGCACCAAGCCAGGATGCACAGATTAGACTAGGTCAAGCCTCGCTTTATCAGTTATCCTGGATTTATATATTCTGCTTTTGTGAAACAGGCCCCTGGTCTTGACAACCTCCTGAACTCCAAACTGAATGTCAGAATGGGAACGAAAAGTGATCTAAGGAACTTTGAGCGTGGCATGGTTGTTGGTGCCAGACGGTCTGGTCTGAGTATTTCACAATCTGCTCAGTTACTGGGGTTTTCACGCACAACCATTTTTAGGGTTTACAAAGAATGGTCTGAAAAAGGAAAAACATCCAGTATGCGGCAGTCCTGGGGGGCAAAAAATGCCTTGTTGATGCTAGAGGTCAGAGGAGAATCAGCTGAAGTGATTCAAGCTGATAGAAGATCAACTTTGACTCAAATAACCACTCGTTACAACCGAGGTATGCAGCAAAGCATTTGTGAAGCCACAACACACAACCTTGAGGCGGATGGGCTACACCAGCAGAAGACCCCCACTGGGTACCACTCATCTCTCAAAATGAGGCTACAGTTTGCACGAGCTCACCAAAATTGGACAGTTGAAGACTGTAAAAATGTTGGCTGGTCTGATGAGTCTCAATTTCAGTTGAGACATTCAGATGGTAGAGTAAGAATTTGGCATGAACAGAATGAGAACATGGATCCATCATGCTTTGTTACCACTGAGCAGGTCTTATGGTGTGGGGGGTGTTTTCTTGGCACACTTTAGGCCCCTTAGTACCAATTGGTCATCATTTAAATGCCACAGCCTACCTGAGCAATGTTTCTGACCATGTCCATCCCTTTATGATCACCATGTACCCATCCTCTGATGGCTACTTCCAGCAGGATAATGCACCATGTCACAAAACTCGAATCATTTCAAATTGGTTTCTTGAACGTGACAATGAGTTCACTGTACTAAAATGGCCCCCACAGTCACCAGATCTCAACCCAATAGAACATATTTGGGATGTAGTGGAACGTGAGCTTCATGCCCTGGATGTGCATCCCACAAATCTCCATCAACTGCAAGATGCTATCCTCTCAATATGGGCCAACATTTCTAGAGAATGCTTCCAGCACCTTGTTGAATCAATGTCACAAAGAATTAAGGCAGTTATGAAGGCGAAAGGGGGTCAAACACGGTATTAGTAAGGTGTTCCTAATAATCCTTTAGGTGAGTGTATATGTATAGTGTTGATTATCTGCACCAAATTTCTGAAAGAAATTATAAACCCTGGTCTTGTATTATCAAACTTTGTGTCCTTTTTAATCAGGACGCAATACGAACTTGTGTCTACTTCCATTTTTGACTCATAAAAGTAAAAACCGAAAAACTTGAGTGTATCAAAGTGAAAAACAAACAACAACAAAAGATTGCGATTTTCAAAGAAGCTACTCCACTATGTCTTTGGAAAAACTTCATCAAAGCTGCTTACTTTGTGAAACGACTGTGTACCAAAGATGAACAGGTATGAAATTGTGATTGAGATTTGGCTACATTGTGAAGTAAGGCACAGGATGCTTTTTTTCTTCTTCATGGGTTTATTTTAGGTACTGTCCAGTACAATACACATATTGCCATTTTTAGCAATATGTGATGTATAAGAGGAGTGCTTTACAATAATAAGAGGCACAACCGTTGCTCTTCATTCTGCTCTCTTCAGCTGTTCTGAAGTTCACCTGTAGTTGTTTATTGTGAAGTTGGCTGTAAAAAATCGATATCAAGACTTCAGTACTTACTCAACATGTTTTCTCTTTAGAGGCCCTTAAAACTGCTTTTTGGACCTTATTTGTTTTTATTTATATTTTTGAAAGCAGCAGAACAGACTGCATGCTGATTACAGATGGAGCCAAATTAAAATTCACAGCACAGTGCATCATAGCCCCGACCTGCATGTTGTCAGACTCGGGGAAAACTATGGGTTGAGTAATGACTCAGCATAAGATGAAACACCTTGATCCAAATAAATCACTGCATGTGTCTGTCCTCTGTATCAGCAGAGAATCAGCACATGGTGAAATATGTTGTAAGGTGAAATCAAACTGCTAAAAAGTAACTCCTAAAATCTACCTACAGTCAGAGAGTCAAAGCCACACCATGCTGATATGCGCCCTAATTTCATGCTACATAGTAATTATTATATGCAGGGTTTGAATATCTACTGTGTTCATACTGAAAAAAGTGACAATTAAATTAAATGAAAATTTAAAGGAAAAGTTAAAGATTTTGGGAAATATGCGTCTTTGATTCATGTTTATATTGGCGAACAACAGCCAGCCAGTGGACAGATGGATAAACTGTAGTTTGTAAAGAAATAGTTAAATTGATCATAATTTTATTATGTACAGTATATATTATAGGAAATATTCCTGTACTTAGAATAGTCAATATGAGCTGAGGACTGTGATAGCAAATGAGAAACAAATATGTTGGCTGCTGCGTTGGCATTTTTTGTCTATAATATGTCACAAAAATATGTCAGAGATTGTCCGAGGGGTGTTCAAAATGCAGGATTTTTATATGGACTTATTTTTCTTTCTTTTTAATAATTGTGGACATGTGAAAAAAATTACAGTAGGTCAAGTGAACTGATCAGGACCAAGACATTTGACTTGTGTTTACCAAAAGCTGACGATAGCAACTGGAAGTTAAATGTACATTTTCTGGTTCATGTGTTTTTGTTCAAAAAACGCATTATGTTTTTTGTTGTGTTTGTGGGAGTTGCTCACAGAAACCTCTCAGATTTTGTGTTGACTTAACTGAACGACACAGCACATATAACCGGACTATTACTGCAACAGTTGGGAGCATGAAAATAGTTTTTCTAAAATAGCACATTTTACTGTACACTACTAACAGTTTGGGTTGAAGCTGTCAGATTAGTTAAGTGGCTGTGAATAGTGTGTTGGGGCTGCGTGTGTCCTTGTTGCATATAGATATTAACGCAGCGCTATAGAGATGGAGAGGAGTGATTATTGGCCCATCAGCAATGACAAAAGGGTACAGGCGTCGGACTTGGCGGTTGTAGTACCCCTACAATGCCTGGCGGTGCTAGTGCTGAGCTTCGATTGGTCCGCATTTCTGGGTCTTCCGCATCTACGCTCTTGGCATCTCTGCACCTTCATTGCAGCCGGGGTATGACTGTAATTTCAATTTCTTTGGGACATCGCGGAAGTACGAACGACTAGTTAAGATTTGGAAAAAGATCGTGGTTTGCATTAAAACACTCCCAAGGAACATGCACTTCCTGGGTGAAACAGGAAGCGAACTCCGCTCCCTGGCTCGAAAGTCCTGTGTTTTTAGCGGTCAGCCGCGTTCCTATTTTTCGGCCGTCAATGTTGTGCATCAGCAAAAAAACTGGAATGCTTACGTATTACAGTGCTTAACTTTTCGTAGCTTTTTGAACGAATGGTTCATGAGAACAGGCTGATGTGGTATGGTAAAGGACAAAGCTCCAGTTTACCTGCTCAACAGTCTTCCCTTAATATTCAGTATATTTTGGTACGTTATCATATTCTCAATAATCTCATATCCCGTTCAGAAGAATCTCAAATATAAAATGATATATTACAATATGTGCTATATTGTGGCCTACTGTTTTTGAGTGATGGTTTTCATGATCCATTCAAGCTTTGTTTCCAGGGTGATATTGAGATTGCTCTGTCCATGCAAACAGTTGCCACACATGCAAACAGACATATGCAGGAGAGGGATATAAGATTCATATAGACAGTGTATCGCAAACAAGGCCTGGGTCACATCTCAACTGTGAAACCAGCGAAAAGACTCGTTTATTACACAAAGCTCTTTAAACTTTAAGACACGGGGTCTGGGGTTAGTACGCAGCATTTGAACAAGAATTATAATGAATGCAAAATCCAAAATTAGAAATATACTGTAAATCAGCCCATTTGTGAAAAAAAATCCTTTGATGTTAGGCTTACTGGCGTAAGGTAGTCACCACAGATACAGTTCATCCTAAGGATTCACTGTACCACCACTGTATGTTTAAAGGTCCCATGGCATGAAAATGTCACTTTATGAGGTTTTTTAACATTAATATGCATTCCCCCAGCCTGCCTATGGTCCCCCAGTGGGTAGAAATGGTGATAGGTGTAAACCGAGCCCTGGGTATCCTACTCTGCCTTTGAGAAAATGAAAGCTCAGATGGGCTGATCTGGAATCTTCTCCTTATGAGGTCATAAGGAGCAGAGAGAAGGTTACCTCCCCTTTCTCTGCTTTGCCCACCCAGAGAATTTGGCCCACCCATGAGAGAGAGACATCATGGATTTCAAACTAGCAAAGTGGCAGTTGGTCAAGGCCACACCCCCACCCTCCACCTTGCCCCCCCTCTCTCCTCCTCAATAGCTACAGACACAGAAATGGCACATCCTAAGGAAAGCTCATTATGGGACTGGCTCTAGTGGCTGTAATTCTGCACCAAAGCTGAATTTCGGGAAAGAGACTTCAGATACAGTATTAGGGGACCACTAAGGTCTATATAAAAGAGACTTCAGATACAGTATTAGGGGACCACTAAGGTCTATATAAAAGAGACTTCAGATACAGTATTAGGGGACCACTAAGGTCTATATAAAAGAGACTTCAGATACAGTATTAGGAGACCACTAAGGTCTATATAAAAGAGACTTCAGATACAGTATTAGGGGACCACTAAGGTCTATATAAAAGCATCCTAAGAGCACCAGGTCATGGGACCTTTAACATTAAAAGATGATTATTAAAATCATGTCAACAATTATTAAAAGCTATGTACAAAGGCTTTAGGCTGCCCACACGTTATTCTAGGCCCAGTTAAATATTCAACTTAATTTTATACATATGAAGCAGGGGATCCCTGCTCCGTCTCTCTTTCAGTTTAAGGGTCCTTGGCTTTAAAAAACGTTGAAGACCCCTGCTTTAAGAGCCTGGTGATAGTTTTGGTATGACTTACAGATGATGTAAAAGAGACTAAACACATTATCAAAAGGTCACAAAACATATTCAGATCATCATGTATCCACTAAAGATATAACATGTAAAGGTTTCATTATGTGAAAGTCGTCCCCTAACCCTCTGTTAAAAGCTAAAACGCTGTGTTTACTGTAAAGCTTAGATTGGGCCCAAAAAATCAAGCCCAACTCTACCCGAGCCCGTACATGTTGTGTCCGAGCCCAGCCCGGCCCGACACATTAACTGGAATTATGAGCCCAAGCCGGATTTACAGTGTCTCCCGCACATGGACTAATGTGTGGCGGTATGACGCACTATCAACACCACATTGCGTTTCGTTATTAATTTTTTTATGAACGCTATTTAAAACTCGTTCAGCTGCATTTCCTTTCCTTGCTCTCCTCCGTCTCTCTGTCACTTGCGTCTCCCTCACACACACACACACACACACACACACACACACACACACACACACACACACACACACACAGCTCCTCCCACCGTGCACACAGCGTCTTTCTCCATGACAGGAGAGAAGACGGCTGGCGAAATTCACAAGTTGACGAAAGGTTGGTATCTATCTCATGAACACCTTTACACAATCACACATTAAAAAGTGCTATAAAAAATATTGTATATTCTGAATACAGTGTTGTCAGTGTGTTAATGTTGGAGTCCCGACCCGACTCTTAGCAAAAGAGCGATTGCGCCTGCTTTAGAGAGTTAACTAGACGCAAGTTTGTGGTAAAATGCAGTTGGGTTGTCGAGGTCAAAACACTATATGTAGCAGCTGTGAATCAAATAAACGTATTATAAATAATGTTATGTCATTTTTTTACTCTTACACTGAATGTTTGCTGCTTCAATCCAGAATTGGTATTGAAAAGTATTTTCCGCGACTGAAAAAGGCACGTGTTGAGGATACGGACCAGCCTGGACCGGAGGTATCAGTCTGAAACCGAGCTGAACAGTCCAAGGCATAGTTTTGTCCCCACCCAGTTAGGCTAATAAAGTAATGATTAAAAAAACACAAATGCTTGATCAAGGGCCTGGCCCGGCTCGAGAATAGTGGTTGGAAATATCGGCCCGACCTTGGCCGTGGGTCAAGTTCAGACTCGGGCAGAGAATCTGAACTCTAGTTTACTGTGTGAAATCGGTACTTCACAGCCCCCTCTGAAATTCAAATCTGTTTTATTTATAGTATCAACTCATAACAAGAGTTATCTCAGGACACTTTACAGATAGAGTAGGTCTAGACCACAATCTATAATTTACAAAGACCCAATAATTCCAGTAATTCCCCCAAGAGCAAGCATTTAGTGCGACAGTGGCGAGGAAAACTCACTTTTAGGGAGAAACCTGGGACAGACCCAGGCTCTTGGTAGGCGGTGTCTGAAGGTGCCGGTTGGGGATGTGATGAACAGTGGCAATAATAGTCACAATAAAGATAATGGAACAGTGATTAGAAATAGTAGTTGTAGTAGTTCATGGCATAGCAGCCTTACTTTGGTGTAGTTAGAGGACAGGCTTGAAGGACGACCTCATGTGTGTACATTGGAATAATGATCTGGACATTAGTAGCCTACTCTGTCTCTCCTGCCACACTCTTTCATTCTCAGCCGGAACCTCAGCTCAAGAATCTCGAGTTCTCCTTGATAGTCGTTTATAACTGCTAAGTTTGGGGAATTCCAAATCCAAAACTCCAAAGTAATTTCTGCCCTCTGGTGACCGCGCGTTGTGACGATTGTTATCGTTGTCTCAGAGAGAAAAAAAAAAAAAAAAAAAAAAAAAAAAAAAAAAAAGAGAGAGAGAGAATACACTTGTGGCATTACAACCTCTGTGAAAGGAAACTCGGACACAAGCTGAATGTGTGTTGAGATTTGGGATGTAGGTTTCTGTTTTAGTTCTGTAATACAGTTGGTGTTATTGTAATTGTACATTTTGTCATGCATTGATATTTTCAGTAGTGTTGATATATTAGTTCATTTGTATTTGCTTGAGAACATTTCCATGCTTTTTATGATTACCTTTTCTTTTTTTTCTTTTTTTTTTTAAAACAAAACCCAAAACCTACAGCTCATGACATGAACACATCACCTCTACGTATGAACCCCCCCACTGGTCCATCACTGGTTACATGCTGCCAGTCCGACATGCTGCCACTCCGACATGCTTCTATTCCATAAACCTAACCCCTAACCCCTAACCCCTAACCATAACGGAAACAAAAATTGTCGGAGTGGTGGGACGTTTGAAAACAACGAAAGTGCCGCCACTCTGACAATTTGACGTCAGTGTCGGAGTGGGGGTATGTCAGAATGGATGGCGGAACCCGCCATCACCACCTCGCTTTACAAAATTTAAGACAAGTTTAAATAATATCCACAATATTCAATACAATAAAATACTTAACAAAAATGACAGCAACCTGTTTCCATACTAAAGAAAAGGTCCTGATAAAAAGTGATAACAGCAAGGTCTGGACTATCTGGGCTAATACCGACACTTATTCTGGACCAAAGAGACGCTGTTCATTTTTTTAAATGTAACGTTTCAATGCTGTGAGCACAACAAATAAAACTGCAGCTTGTTGGTTCTGTTCCAGAAATAAGAGAAGCCAATTCAAAGTGGACATGCATATACAGTAAGTACAGTATGTCTGTATAAGTAAACTCAGTATATCTTTACTGTCTTTCAGGTAAACGTTTATGGGGCTTTACTATATTAGGAACAAATCTTTATTTTTCCTCTTATTTACTTTTTGAAATCATTTTTATGTTATTGTTCTGTGTTTCTTCTACTGTATTACTGTTTATAGTATTGTATGTATTCTTTTGATTATTGGAATTCTCACTATAGCACCAATAACAGTTTATTCATTTGATGTAATAAGGGGTTACAAACTCAGTATGGACATTGTTTATGACTGTAATATTCAATAAAGTATGATTTTTTTATTTTTCTTAAATCACATTGACGTTTGCAACAACGCAATTTCTTAAAAGTCACACGATAACCTTACTCAACAGTAGGTCTGTTCGGTCTAGACAAGATAGTTTTTTTTTTAATTATGTTGATTTAATATCTGTTGTCGAGGTAGGGGGCGCCTGGGTAGCTCAGCTGGTAGAGCGCGCGGCCACAAACAGAGGCTCAGTCCTTGACGCAGCAGCTGTGGGTTCGGTTCCGACCTGTGGCCCATTTCCCACTTTCATGTCTAAAGCTGTCCTGTCAGAAATAAAGGCCTAAATAAAATGCCCCAAAAAATGGATTGATATAGTAGAAAACTCAGAGATAGAAATCTCCACCAAACCACAGAATCCAAACCATATGCATGGATAGATACCACTAGAAGTTAATTATGAAAGGTTTTCTTTTTTTTTGTAATTATGGATGAATTGTCCAGTTAATATATCATTATAGCGACAGCAGGCACAAAAAGAACCTGGTGACATTGTTAGCACCACGCTGTAGCCTGAAAGTCCCAGAGGGCCTGTATGAGTTTGTTGCAGCTCCACTTTAACACTGAGCCCCTCATCGTATCCAGAAGCACTCTCCAATAAGAAGAATGATTTTATTCCACCACTGACACATCACTGTGATGTTATTGCCTGGAACAAAACAAAACCTCCCCGCTGGGTCCTTAAATCTGACAGCGTTATATTGTGGGATTCTCCCTAAAAACTTTGCCCGGCTTGTCCCTAAAACAACACCAGACAGACTACTTCACTGTAATTTCTTTTGTTATTATCATATTGCAGTAAGTTAAACTCCCCGTGAGGATTTCTTCTAATTATATCACCTGTGCTTGAGTAAGCAGAGGTGTTTTTCATCTCATTTTAATGCAAAGTACAATCGGTATGAATGTAAGCAAAACACTCAGAATTCTCTGTAATCTATCACATTCTGGCAGTCCCAAGTGCTCTGTCAATCAATTAGTGAATGGGGGGGGGCAAGCTTTGTGCTGGGATCCACTGTGGTGGTACTGCCCATCTATTTATCCTTGGGTTAAAGATTAGGCTTTCAGAATGCTTAAGATAGATGCTACATCAATTTAATTCTAAAGGAATTGAAACTCCTTTAAACTAAAAGGTTTAGCAAATCTGCATTCAGAGGGGCTGCGCTAATAATGCGGCCTAATCAGATTACTTTGATCCATTGTAAAGCTGGTGGGTGGCCACTTTCCCTTTTCTACCACTCCCTTTCCACCACTCTCTCGCATTTTTCTGTCTTCCTCCGAACCTCTTTCTTTCTCTCTTTTTTTTCTTTCTCTTATGTTCTCCCACCTCTCTGCTGGGTGGTACCGTACACGGTTCCGTGCAGTAAGGCGGCGGTCTCATTAATCCCACTCATGGCAAACTAGTCCCCAGGGAGAGAGAGAGAGAGAGATAGAGAGAGAGAACACTTTTTAAAAAGTGCCCTGTCACACTCTGGCACATCATTTGCATTTAGGTTAAAACCAGTCGGGACTCCTAAATCTCATCTATTGGCAGAGGGTACTCCCTTTTCACTGCGGCAGGAGGGCATCAGTTATTGTCAAGCCAAACCTTGTTATACTCTAACAATTTCACAAACACACACACACACACTGCTCTGTCAAAGGAAATGCATTAAGTGTTTGTATACAGCTTATAATCTTTATAAGGGTTATGGCTATTATCCAGCATGCAAGTGTTTCCTTTGCCAGCAATCAGTGTAATGGGCTGTCTGATAAAGAACGTGGTGTACACTCACACGGCGGGAAGTCGAGCGCTAGTAGGGACTGCATTGTAATCTTATGTATGTACAGCATGTGCACAAAATATTAATAATGCCTCCTCTTACCCTGAATTGTTTAAGGTAAGTGCTTACATACTGTACATGGTGCACATAGTGTGAGTTGTCCATTTAGAAACATTAGTTAGCTAGCTACTTCAAGTCTGGGAGATGTAAAAAAGGATCAGGATATTGTATACATTATGTGTTATAGGAAAACGAGGCTAAAAGTCGCTCACACCATTGGTCTCAATGGGTTTGAACTAGATACTAATATTTAGCATGCTAGTATAATAACAGTTAATGCTGAGTTGAGCAGGAATAATGTTGATCAACACACTTGGTTTCCCTTCCTTTTTGGCAAACATTCAAAGGCTGATACCCTTTGTATCTATTGTATAATGTTTTTAAGTTGTGTATATGAATATATTTTATGAAGTTTTGTAGCTAGATGTATGCTATTATTGATGTTTTTTATTTAGCTTTGCATGTAGAACATAATAGTTTGAAGAGGTTTACCTACAATAATGTAATCTTATGTGGTTAAATACTTGATATGGAAATAAAAATAAAAGATCTAATACAGTGATCAAGTCTTGCAGCAGTTGGGTAACTTACCAGAAACAGATAAATAATTCAGCACAGCTCAAGATATCCCTGTTGTTGTGTAGCTTAGCCAGAGGGTGAACAAAACGATAGGAAGGCAGACTTCTTGAATTCCAACAAGTGCATATTTATTTACAGGGTGGCCGAATACACGTACAGTATAATGAGACAAAGTTTATTAAAAAAAAAAAAAAAAAGCAAAAAAAATGAGCAAAAAAAAAAAATAAAAAAAGGCTTTTATATGGCTCTCAATTTATACTGGACAGCACCACTATCTCCCAGAGGTGAGCATACATAACGTTTAACATTACAAAATCTCCACACAGCTAGACACACTTTGTGCTCCTCTACACAATTCAAGGACACTTTACGAGGTAAGTAGCACCCCCAAATTACCCCTCAAATGCATTAAACAAACACATGAAATATGGCTACAGATGAAGCGGACCAAACAGAAGTACCTATAGCTTTGAATCAATTGAGACCCACATTGTGCAGGTGCAAAGGTGGTGTAACTCGACACGTTCCTGAAGTTTTGCACACTGTGTAAAAGCCTGTGATCAGCAGTAAAATATTGCTTGCACCTACATATTGGGCAGTAATCAGTGTAATGGTCTTGTGGAGCATGTAGCCTGTGTTTATATATAGATCTCTCCACAAGGCCTTGCAGTGATAACGTTTTTTGTAGTAAGAGCTGGGTGTCTTGAGTGTTTCATGTCTTACCTCTTCACTGCTCTGTCGCCTTTCACTCTTGTTCCCGTCCGAATTCTCATCTCCCATGCCAACACAAGTGCCTTAACTTACCGCTTGAGTCACTCAGTTCTGGGCTCTTTTCTTTTGATCAACCCTAATCCTCATTATTATTTACAGGCCGCGATTTCGCAACCCTGCAACCATCGGTGCGCCGCAGCACGAATAAACCAGCACATAGTATGGACTTTGATCAATTATGGACTATACGCTAATGGACTGTGTCCCTTCAGCGCACCCGCACCATCCCTTTCTGATCTGCATTGTGCGTGCACTGCTTCTGTTAATTTCATTGTGACATCTGTGTGTAAAATGAGCCTTACATTATTGGATAGCTTGTATACCAGTAGAGCTGGCACAATATACTGTATTTGGGTAATAGATTTCTCTATAGCACTGGGTCATGCTAGCAATTAGTGTAATAGTCCATTACGTGGCAGAAAGTTCAAAGTAATCCATAAACCATATACGGGTGTGCACTGTGTACCATCCTGCAAAGTCGGCATTCCTAATTTGAAAGGGAATGAGGGCATCAACTTCCAACAACATAAAACTATAAACCAGTAATAAAATAATGACAATACACTGAATAGCTATTACCATAACTATGCAGGTGAGAATGTAGCACATATTATTTTTAGGAGAAATAACAAATATAAGCACTTAAACCTATTCGTTAACATCTGTTTTCAGCTTTCTGACAATGCATTTTTCATTCATTTGGGTTTTTAAAGCTTTAGTGCATAATGTTTTGATATTAATGAACGTCCTTTACATTCAAGCAATGAGTTGCTACAGAACTAATTAAGACTATCAGCTCCACACAACTCTCTCTCTCCATTTCTCAGTATGGCTACGTTCAGAAGATTGGGTCGTTACTTAGAATTCCTCATGGGGGCGGCAGAAACTACGCACTATTGCTTTAAATATTTTATTCAGTTTAGAAGTTTGTCAAGCCATAAAAGGCACTCTCAAGGGGAAAGAAACCCACTGAAAGTGACAATTGACGCACAATAACAGGCAGCATCGGATTTGCCAAAAACAGAACACAACAGTATTTTTGTTACGTTTTTGACTGAATAGAACCCAAATGCAGACACAAAGCAGAGCCGGAGTTAACAGGTTTATTCCAAAAGTTCAAAGTTCCAGGTTTTAACAAAAGGGGATAACAAGTCCAGGTCCACAGAGGGGTACAGGTCCAGGGTTCAGAGCCAGAATAATACCGTGTAGTCCAAGTGGTGGTGTCGAGTCCGTTGAGAGGTCCAGTTACG
Source organism: Perca fluviatilis (assembly GCF_010015445.1). NCBI lineage: Eukaryota > Metazoa > Chordata > Actinopteri > Perciformes > Percidae > Perca > Perca fluviatilis. Next base: position 10,378,314 of record NC_053122.1, read on the forward strand.
GCAAGCAGGATAGGTGGGTGGGTGGCAGGAGTGAAGTGGAGGCAGGAGTCAGGTTCCAATACTGTAGCACAAAAAAAAAGAACAATTAGAACAGGCCAAAAACCACAGAGAGCAACTAGCAGGTGGTAGCCGCAGCAAGACTAACATGTGGTCTAGACTATGATCTGACAAGGAGTGGTAGGTTGACCAGGTATATGTAGCAGAAGTGATTGGAGTAGATTGGCTGCAGCTGGAACCCTGACTCCCGCACACCAGACTTCACTCCTGTAATTAAGGACAGAGAGGGGAGGGGGGGGAGCAGAGACAGAGATCTGTCTAGCAGCAGCCACAGCAGCCTAACAATTTTAGGAAAAGGCGGCTATTTAGGCAAGTTTTTATTATAGATACACCCATTTATTTTATATACTGTACATTTCTATTTTAGTAACTTAAAAGTTCAACACCACAGAACCAGCAGGATTTTAGGAATTAGTGTATATATGTATATAGTGTATATATGTGTGTGTGTGTATATATATATATATATATATATATATATATATATATATATATATATATATATATATATATATATATATATATATATAATTTTTTTAACATATTGTCCTCCTGGTGAAAAAGTCCTTACGTTTTCAATATGTCTCCGCTCCGGCCACAGCATTATGTTTTCTGGTTGTCAGTCCCACTTTTAGTACCGGTTTCATCATTTAGATAGTGTCTTGGTTGATTCTAATTTGGTTAAATACATTTCATATAACCATTTTTTCAACAGCATTTCGATTACTGCATTTTAATGTAGAGTGCAGAGCTGCTACACATTGGAGTCCCGGTTGCACTTTCAGTGATCTCTATTTCGATTTATGTCTTCCACTCAGTGCTCTTACCTCTCATGACTTATGAGCCTGATGCATCTTTGCTACTCTTCACACTTACATAACAGAGAATCACCCATAAAGCTCTGTCATGCATTTATAAATGTTTCCATTTCTGCGCTGTGCGTGTTTTTGGCATACATCACTAATATTTCAAACAGCGAGGAGTGCAGTGTCTGAGGAACTGAGGTATGACACAAAGCACAATCTTTCTTATGCTCCACTGCTTCCATAAAATCACTGTTTACTCATCTTTATCTCTTGAGTTTCATCATTTCCTGGGATTTTTTTTGTACCTCTTAACATGGATATACACTCTTGCAGCTTATAGAGGGGTTTGATGTATATGCAGTGGTGATAGCTGACACTGACTACCCATGAAATGCAATCGACCACTATTTATTTATACACCCTAGCAGCCTAAGAGTCTGGTAGCAGAACCAATCATTAGGATACATCGTCTGGGAACCATTAACGTCTGTACAACATTTGTGCCAATTCGTCCAGTAGATGTTGAGGTATTTTACTGCATATGTGACAACTTTGACATGCAGGTAGTGCTACATGAAAACTCAGGGGATCGTCAAAGTCAATAGAATTAATCCTCTAGGGAAGTGGTTCTCAACCTGGGGGTCGCGAGATAATTTGTAGGGGTCGCCAGATGGTTGGGGAGAAAAAAAGGAAATACCATATTCTCGTTTTTTTTTATTTTTTTTACATTACTGCGGGTGTTTGGTAGCCTGGTCCTACCAGACACTGGTACATTTCATTTGTACAGAGAGTCTGGCCACTCTTCATTGACAAGTGTTAACTTCCTTGATGGCAGGTACTCTGTTGAAGTTTAAAACTATTGGATCTGCCCAGAGCCACTTAGCAATGTCAGCTTAGCATCGCTAGCATTAGCCTTAGCCAACTCCTTCACCACTAACGGAGCGAGCTGGAAAATCTAACTTTTCCTGAACTCCGTGGTGGAGGAGGGCCACGACATCATGGCCACCAACACAACTCAGAAAAGATTGTTCTTGCTCGGGCTTTAACTTCTGGATATTCGGCAGTGTCGCCAAAACGGACCGAATGGCTTCGCTCGCATCTTTCTCCGCCGCCATTACGGAGCTACAACTCAAACTAGTGGCCAACCTCAACGTCATCGTTCTCAGCCACTCCCTCTGTTCGATGAGCGGACTGCCAAAGATTTGGCCGGAGAAAACCCAAGAATATACCGCAAACCCAGACGGAGTACTGAAGGAAAATTAAAAGCGGAAGTAGGAGTTTTTGGATTGTATATTATTTTTTGTTGTTTATCGTTATCGGGCCCCCTCCGAAAAGCTTTTAGTAGCTTATTTGGGGTTCCCCATATATATATATATATATATATATATATATATATATAGGGTGGAGCCAGGCTAGGTGTTTGGTACATTTCATGTAGAGCTTCACTTGTAAATCAGGAGGTCCAGGAACACAGAAAGTAGTCTAAGGGCGGGTCAGGGGGGGGGAGAAAAAGTCCAAAAAAAAATCAAAGAGCATAAAGCAGATTGGACAAGGCTAAGTGCTTGCTGCTACAACTAAACTAATTAAAGCAAAGCATTATTTGTTTACATATTAATCAGAGCATTCACAAAAATTACTCAAAATCAGCAGGGGGTAGAAACAGCTGTTTACACTGGATTGCAGCGCTCTTTCTCTCTTCGTAGGGGGCGGGGGTCACGAACACCAACCTCACTATTCTATGGTCCCCCAGTGGCTAGAAATGGCGATAGGTGTAAACCGAGCCAATCTGGAATCTTGCTCCTTATGAGGTCATAAGGAGCAAGGTTACCTTACCCTTTCTCTGCTTTGCCCACCCAGAGAATTTGGCCCACCCATGAGAGAGAGAGAGACATCATGGCTTGCAAACAAGCAAAGTGGCAGTTGGTCAAGGCCACACCCCCACCATCCACCTTGCCCCCCCCCTCCTCTCCTCCTCAATAGCTACAGACACAGAAATGGCACATCCTAAGGAAAGCTCATTGTGGGACTGGCTCTAGTGGCTGTAATTCAGCACCAAGGCTGAATTTTGGGAAAGAGACTTCAGATACAGTATTAGGGGACCACTAAGGTCTATATAAAAGAGACTTCAGATACAGTATTAGGGGACCACTAAGGTCTATATAAAAGTGTCCAAAAAGCAGCATGTCATAGGACCTTTAAACAAAAACAACACCAGGAGATGTCTGTCTCTTCCTTGCTTAAATTCCAGTGGATCTCCATCATGATGTTGACAATTTGTGCTGCAACAGCAGACGGCCTCTCATTTAGTCCTTTTTGTTTGTCGTTTGTCTTTGGCAGAGATCTCTGGGAATTCAGAGGACATCCCTCTGGTGCGCTGGAGACAGCAGTGGCTGGAGAATGGCACTCTGCTCTTCCACATCCACCACCAGGACGGCAGCATGAACCCCCCGGAGCCGACCGAAGACCCGGCCAACGATTCGGCAAAGGAGGAGCTCCGCATCCTGCACATCTCTGTCATGGTAAGACTCTCTGCTCCGGGGCTGACTATTCACAAAGCTGCTAAAAATGGAAACAGTTTTGAAGTCTAATATTACAATATCTTTTCTTTTGACAATGCAGTCAAAATAACTTTTTAATTGGCCAAAATCTTTCATTTGCAAAATTAAAATGACAAAGGAAAGAAATTGCTTTTCTCTCTTGCTGTTTCATAGAGATATGGATTTAAAGAAATAAAGTTATTTTAGTGTTGAGTTATTTCCCCTGAAGCTGAAACATCGGAAGATATATCATCTTTGAGATAAGGTAACATGTGCCTTCCCCTTTGTTTTTGTTTCCCTGTGTATTCCAAATGAAACAGCTGACTGCACACTTTTTTTCAGAGAAAAAAGGGTTTAGGGAGCAGATAAATCCTGCTGATGTCTGTCATGGTACGATGGCTGCAAAAATGCTTCATTTACAAAACGTCTCTGTGTCTTACATTTGTATCACTGGTATAAAAACTCTTTATTGTCCAAATGTAGATGATATATGTAGTCACTCAAACGCTTTTAAAAAGCTCTGTCACTTCACTGTCAGATTTGTTTAGAATGTACATATTGAATGCATGGCATGCACTCTAGCCTGTTTTTCAGATTTTTGCCACAGGGCACGGACATGTTCGACATTGTAATGGATGTGTTACAGTACAAGTGTAAAGACATGGAGGAAGTCAAGGTGGACTACCATTATAAGGCTTAGGTGCAGCACCCAAGCCGTTATGGGGAACATCTAAGCTGAATGAATGTAAAATCAATGTGTGCATCAAAACCAACTAAATGACTTTTCTCAGATCTAATGCATGTAGTTGGTCCCCAGTGGACTTCTTTAGCAAGTTTTGTCTTTAAGAGTTCATATTATGCTCATTTTCAGGTTCATAATTGTATTTACAGGTTGTACCAGAATAGGATTACGTGGTTTAATTTTCCAAAAAACACCATATATTTGTCTTGATAGACATAGCTGCCGCTCCTCTTTTCACCCTGTGTGTTGAGTTCGACGTTAAGCAACCGAGTGAGGCATCACACTTCTATTCCATCTTTGTTGGGAGTCGCACATGCACAGTGCCTAGACTGCTTCTCATGTCGCCTCCTTGACTCCCTCACTTGCATCCCTTCCTCGCATCTTAGTCCCTTCCGGGGAGGCCCGGGAGAGACGTGAGGAAATCATCGGAGGAGAGAGGCAACGTGCAAATAAATGTGTTTTACAGGGATTAGATGTCCTTTCCTCTGAAGCGTCACATTCATTTGTCAGTTGTTTGGGCGGAGTTAGCAACTTCTTCAGCTGCCGGAAGGCTGCTCTGGTGTATCCTCGCCTGTAGCTCCTCAATGATCCCTCCTCGATGTTCGGTCCTCGGGGCAGAAATAAGAGCTTTGAGATGGCCTTCACCGAGGAGGGACAGAACAACTTCCGGTTCAGCCGAGAAGTCGAGGAGCTATCAAATAAGGGTGATGAGATTCAGCCGTAGCGTCTTAGGGCCTCCGCTCTAACTAGCTTGGTTTGAGGGCGTGCCACACTAGCAGGTAGGCGAGCATTATAGCGTGTGTTACAAAGTGACGCAAAATGTCACTGAAGGGGCGCCCAGATAGCTCAGTTGGTAGAGCAGGCGCCCATATATAGAGGTTTACTCCTCGATGCAGCGGGGCCAGGTTCGACTCCGACCTGCGGCCCTTTGCTGCATGTCATTCCCCCCTCTCTCTCCCCTTTCATGTCTTCAGCTGTCCTGTCAAAAATAAAGGCCGAAAATGCCCAATAAATCTTAAAAAAAAAAAAAATGTCACGGAAGTAAAGGCTGGACTACAGTAGAGCTGTTTGGAGCAGTTTGTGAACAGTGTTTTCTGTGGGAGATGGTAACTCCCTTTGGGGTGGACTTTGGGCTTTTTCACTTTGAAAACCTATTACATGCACAAAAAAGATATATATAATAAGGAAAGGGAAAAAGCCAAAAAGCATAATATGAGCACTTTAAAGCTCCATTGTGTAATGTTTTGAGTTGATTCTTAGCATAAACCCCTTTGTTCTTTCACAAATATGTGCTCATTCATGTGTAATTACTTCCACCAACTAATCAAAGTATTCTCGTAAGCGTAGAATCTGACATTCAGAATAATTCATTCATGTTGCGCCTCCATCTTTAAAATACATTAGCCAAAGAGGGACATACAGTACCTCCGTCTTTCTCGCTTTTGAACTCCGTGGCACCGTGACGAATGCCAGGGGGAGATTACTCGATCTGCTGGCAGATTTGAAAGCCTGTTGAAGATGGAGGATCACGCCGATACTTTAATAACTTATTATTATTTATTTATTATTTATTATAAATAATAAATTTCGTTTGTGAACCTGATAGCTGATGTTAGCAATGAAATGGTACCAAAATAATGAAAACGTAAAACTATTATTACACTGGAGGGAACGCTCACGGACGAAGTCGTACTTCTTGGAATAATACGGCCACCGTAGGAGTTAAAACGCAATCGGAATGGGGGCTAGAAAGTCATATTCAGTTGGTTGTCAATTTCACCGCTAGATGGGAGAAATTCTTACACAATGTAGCTTTAAGCTTTTTGAGTGTTATTTAATTGTCTGCTCTAGCTTTCCCAAAAGTTTTTTAAACACACAGGGAAATAATAATGGTAGAAAATAATGTAATATTGCTTATGTTTTTTTATTGAAAAACATCACATTTTCTAAAGGGAGGACCCTAAACTCCCAGCAAAATGCATGCACCTAAGTCTTCCACAGACCTAGGATAACACTGTCCATTGGAACAGCGTTTTTTTTTTTTTTAAATGCATTTATGCTTTTACCCATGTTCAGTCAGAGAGACATTGTACAGACTATAGCAGCGAGACAATCTGTAATTCTCTGTGCAACATGCGTTAAGAAAGTTCTACATTTCGGTTGCAGAATGTAGATTTTTGCATGCCTGCACTGTATCAAACCTTATCTGCTATGTCGGCAAAGTAGGGAAATGAATCCTTAGATCACGCAGCTTTCTCCTCTCGCCTGAGGAAATGTATATTTATTAGATCTGAGATATGCCACACCTACTCCCAGTGCCCTTTTCCTGCCCAAAGACATTGAAACTGTGCTTTGATGGATGATATGCATTTTGAGATACTGAAAGCATATTATAGCTGCATACACAAATGATTAGTCAGCTTGAGAAGACTTTTGCCAGCAGCTACATCTGCTGAATGGAGGCAGGGAGCCGTGCTTCGACACCCGCTGAATGTCCCCAACCTTGAGACCTTGGAACAAATAACTGTCCTTGACTACCCCTCTGCATGATTTGCATGTATTTGCAAACATCAAGCTGCACAGGCTTGAGGGGTGACACCAGTTTTGATCTGGAAATGAGATAGCTAGTGCTGAGATTCGGCTTCTTAACGCTTTGATTTTCCTCTAATCTCACATTTGTACTCCCCGCTCTATCTGCATTTCACATCCCATCAACCTGAGGTCCGTGTCTTTGTGCTCCCTGCTCTGTTAATTCCTCATCCTGAAAGAGCTGCGGCGGTAGCGCTGCCACAAGAGTGTTTTTTCATGAAGGTGTGGGTAGAGAAGGATTAGCATGCAGATATGAGCAGACCGTGACAACAGATGGAAGCGGTGTTGCCGCTGCGCTGCCCAAGCCCTGCTGCAGCTTGCCACCCTGCTGGAGGCCCCGACCTATAAATCCAGAGCCGTGTCACTTGTTCAGCTCCTTGTGGATACAAAAAGGGTCCTAGGAAGGCTGCTCTATGGGCTTTTAGTTTAAGCGCACACCTGTCACTGGACCTCTTTCCATTGTATGTCTTGGGAGACTGAGGTACAGCAGCAGTCAGCAACGGTAGGAATAAAGCAGTGGGTGCTGTGAATGTCTCAATTACTTGAGGTCTCAGCATACAATTTACAAATGCTTTCGCTTATGCAACAAACAGCAGGGAGAAAACCGGATGAAACTAACTAAATTGAGCTGAGGCTCAGTTTTGCCTAAACTTTATTCAAAAATGGCACTTCGGAAAATGGTATGGCATGTTGCCTGCTGATTGGTTGGTTTGTAGAATTGGGTTGTAACAGCAGTCACATTGTGAGAATTCAGTCCGAAATTTCTGACAGTCTCCAAAACGTCTTGCTGAGTCTGACTTTTGGGATGTAGCCACATTCTCAGTAGAGCTCTGCACAGGCCTAAGACCTGAACCCTGCTTCTTTTAAGGCTGAACTGGACTGGCACTGCCAACTTAGATACTCAGGCAAATGATTGGCACAGCAAGAGAAAAAGGGGAAACTTCGTCCAGTGCACATAGCTTCACAGAGCAAAATGACCTGCTCCCGTAATGACTTCCAATACTTTGTAGAGACCCTTCGGGTTCAGTTGGAAGTAGCAGAACCCTAGCTCCCAGAATTAGTGAGTGTGAGGTCATCAATAGGAATGATGGCCCAAACTGTAAAAAGAAAATATACATAATACTATTACTAGTACTATGAAAAATAGTAAATTTAAGAAGTGTTTGAACGATTTACCTACACTTTTTACATTTACATTGCCTTCTTGTTGATTGACTAATCAACTAAATGACTATTCCCTTAAGCACAAGCATTCCACAGCATGCCAAAAGTCACTTGTCTTTTCACTGTTAAAATGAAATACTGCCTTTGCATTAACGTTTAACTCAAGGTTTGTGTTTTACACTGCTGTTGCCATGGTTTTATCAGACACATGGAAATGACTTGAAACGGTCCCAGGTTAGGCACATCCCAGCCAGGTCAGCTCAGCCAAGTAGGAGAAAGTCTAATCTGCCACAGTTCATTGCTTGGCCACCGCGCCCACCAAGAGACTGTTACTGTACTAATGGATGAGTTGGGACTCCAGCATTTTTAGGCCAGAAGACAAGCCAGACTTATTATGAGCCTAATCCTAAAATGGAATCAGGTTCAATGAGCTGCACCAAAGTTAGGGTGCCAGATGCCAGAAAGGCATCTGGTCCTTCAGCCAGGCCATAATCTTACCTGAAAATTACATTTTTCCAGTCAGTCTTAGTTTTTTTTAAAGGCAGTATTGGTAGAAGTGAGTAATTTTCAACAGCTGTACTACAGTATTTTTGAAGCTCACTGTTCTAAAAATTGAGTTTTCCTCATGCAGGGTTCAAAGCTTCGCCCTGTGCATTTACGTCCAACAAGGTGACCACAGTGTCTTCCACTGGCCGAGGCTGGTCATCCATAATAGATGACTAACCTTGTGTGTGCCTGTACCAACATCAGGTGAGGCACTGGCAGTTCAAATACATATATTCAACTTCAGCTTGAGCCCTACAGGCAGAGACAGCTACACGGTAAATCCCAACACTCTGGCAAAATAAAAACAAATCTTTATAAGAAAACTCAATGTGGCTTGATTTGTTTATCCGCCGAGCATTGCTATGCATAATTCTTCCTCTTTAATTTCCAAATTTTAATCAGCTGCTGTTTTGCCGCAGGGCCTCAATGGATCAATCCAATCATCACATACAGTACGGAGGAATCCAAATCAAACCAAGTCAATTACATCATATGAAAAACTAATACATTTTTTTTTTTTACATTTTGTGAATCTTTTTTAGTACTATTGTTTTTTCCTCAGAGGCCATAAAGCAACTTTTTTAATTTTAACTTTTTCTACTTTTCTATTTTACTATACATTTTTTTGTGATTTAACAGAAAAAGTAATGTAAAGTATGAAGTTATGCCCTTCAATGATTTTTTTGTGAGGACTCTTGTTGTGTTTATTTTGATATTTTTCCTCTATCTATTTATGGATAAGATACCAGCAGGTTTTGGAAACATGCCTGAATATGAATGCTCTACATAATTTGTTGTGTGAATTAATTATATAGAAATCAACATCCATGTACTATAGATTGCGCTGGAATGATATATTTTATATATATTATTATTATGTTGCTATAGAGGGGTTGTATTAAAGTTTAAGCTCCATCTATAGTAGGGCTGCAGCTATCGATTATTTTAGTAATCGAATATTCTACCGATTATTCCATCGATTAATCGAGTAATCGGATAAGAAATACTTAGTAAGAAATACTTAGTAAACAGCAATAGTAAATATTTATTATTGCTGTTTACTAAAAAAAAGGAAACCTGTCGCTTGTATATATACAAAAGACTGGTTTCCTTTTTTAGAAAAAGCAAAAAATTGTATTGCCAAATTCTAAGACCCTTAAAAAGAAATACATTACAATAGTACATTTTTGGTGGCCCAAATGTTAATATTTTTCACCCAATTCCCCTTCTTGCCTCTGGCTCTTTGCACTGGATATGCAAAAGAGCTGTTCACTGACCAGAGGGTTTACAGCAGGGCTACTCAACTACACTGTTCTGGGGGACTCATTTTCAGAAGCCTAATACACAGTGAGGAGCATAGCTATATCTATGGTGAGGAGAAAGAATAAAGAATGCATAGATTGTTCTATATCTATGAAAGAATGCATGATGACGTCATTCACGTGCATATTAAGTAGCCATGCTGGGGGGAGGAGCCGGTTTGTCTCCGGCAGCAGCTACATTTCCAAAGATTAGAAGCAAACTAATAAAAAGTTACACTACAAACCGACAGCTTTCGTTTTAGCTTGTTAAAACATCGCTATTAGCAGAGTAGCATGCTGTAGGCTAGTTGTGTAAAACATCGCTATTAGCAGAGTAGCATGTTGTAGGCTTGTTGTGTAAAACATCGCTATTAGCAGAGTAGCATGTTGTAGGCTTGTTGTGTAAAACATCGCTATTAGCAGAGTAGCATGTTGTAGGCTAGTTGTGTAAAACATCGCTATTAGCAAAATAGCATGCTGCAGGCTAGTTGTGTAAACAGCGCGGTGGACGAGAGCAGCAGACGTTAGCTACCTTGTGTCGGGTTGGCTCCGTGGAATGGATGAGTACACTGGAGGTTTGTTACAGAGGTGATGTAGCAGCACGTTTGCAGCTTAAAATGATCCCAAACTTTCTGTCGTTTTCTCTCGCCTGTCTCTCCCTTTTAGACCCTCGCTATTTTCGTCTTCCTTCATTTGTAATATGGGCCGTCAGTCTTGTGTCCGCAGAAGCGCAAACCTCTTGTGCGCTAGTAATAAACCTCCGTGTGGAAACACAGTGAGCCGTACAACCTTAATTACATTGATTTAACGAAGCTTCGAGGCAAAGAATTTTGCTTCGAGGATTTTTTGTAATCGAATTATTCGAGTTATTCGAAGAATCGTTGCAGCCCTAATCTATAGTAATGGATATGTGAATGAAAGTTATGCACTTACGCCTGATCTCATGTGGAAGTTGTTGATTGGTGCACAAAAAACAGTCAGCTCCTACAAAAGACGACTTCTTAGGATGTAACACCAATTGCCTGAAGATGGTCTAGTACCGAAATGTTGCTTGCTATTAAACTTTATATAATTTCTGGATGTTAGACAGTGTGCGGGAGTTTTCTTCGCCAACATAGAGGCACAACTCTCTGTAGTCGTCATAAACACGTGTGGCCCACACGACTACTCATATTGTCTATTTTGCTGGATGGTGAATAATTTGACCAATGTGGCCAGAATTTGGTTTACCTTAGCTGTGTGGAAGCTCTTGAGGTGCAAGTGTGCTGTGGACCAGTAGTGTGTAACAAGCCCCTCACTGTGCCCACTCAACCCCAAAAGGTGAGGAGCAGTTGAATCTGTCAGAGCCGTTTGGTGTTTTAACAGCAGCAAATACTGTCAAGTGGCTCCTTTTCTGTTTAAGTCTGCTTTGTGCTTATTGAAATGGGAACCTCAACAGACATTATGTCAGTTTAAAGAGGAACTTAACACTGAATCCACTTTTTTGTGTTGGTAAAGTACACGTATATTAATTTTATTACACTATGTATTGATCCTGGTCCCATTTTATGGTGTTCATTGCAACAGTGAAAATTGATTGATTGATTTATTAGACAGTAACAGAAATAAATGCATAACAGGATGCAAACACAGTGACATTGTACATTTATCAGAACTGTCGAGGATAACACAAGAAAGTTACAAACTTATTTCCATTGTGGTCCTCGTAAAATAAGGACACAATTCTAATATATCTGCAAATTACAAACACTGACAAGATATTTAACCCTGGTGTCAAAGTACTTACCATTGAGGATGCTCAGGTCTCATATCTTCAGTTTTTTGGATATATAAAAAATATATAGGTATATTGAAAGTTTCACATAATAAAATGACGGTATAGACAATGATAAAATTGTACATAGAATGTAAACATACATGGTATAAGAACATGGATCCGAGAGGACGTCTTTTTTAAATTATTGTACTTTTTTACTTATATTCTGTCAATTTTTTTGCCCCTTCATGATGCCATTTCAAGGCAAGTTTTTCTATTTCTTTCCCCCAGAAACAGCCAAATTGAATTATATCGAAACCAGATTTAAAACAATACCATGCATTTTTTGAACATCGCAATGCCTTTCTGCCTCTCTTTTTAATATTGTGTTATGTAAAGACTGTGACATTTATTAAAAAAATCATTACGTTTAATTTCAGTGTGAGTAGAGCACTTTGTGTTGTACCATACCACAGTTCAGTTCACAATTTACACTGTGATTGTTTTCCAAAAACAAAACAAAATGCTGAAACCTATAATGGGAGCAAGAGGCGCACACAAACACACACACACACACACACACACACACACACACACACACACACACACACACACACACACACACACACACACACACACACCAATATCATGCTCAGTTTATGGGGAGAGACGGTCATTGTGACACAGCTTGGCTCATAGGATATTGACATTCATGTGGTGACCCTCCTAAAACCCGTGTTGATAGCATTGATCGTATAAACCTTAAATCAATGCCGCCCTGACCACTTGTAAAGCGGTAGCCCCGGCTGAATCCCAGCCTCCAGAGCTGTTCTCTGAGCATCACACACACGGCATGTTTTTGAAAAGCCTCCCGACCGAGACAAACCAATCCATAGCTTCCCTATGGGCTGTGAGGAAGACACACAGCCTGTTTGTAGTGCTGCTAAATCTCTCACAACAGAGCACCATGGCTTGGTTTTTCCACAAAAACAAAACAGAATTAAAATCACAGTAGAAAATAAGATTAAATTATGATCATTCAATTATCAATTAAAGCTGCGTTAATCAATTTCTATATTAACAATAAATCAAATGAGTATATGTGATGTAAAAGTCGCTCATAGCTAGATTTGACTGAAGCATTAGCGGTTGCTTGGAGCAGTCAACCTTTTTTTATGAAGTTGAAGAGTTTCCTCAGTTTGACTATAACAACCTGTACAATTTCATCCACACCATTTTCGTGGCCAATTTTTGGTCATTATTTTTCATGAATGTAGGTAGGTAGTTTAGCTGTGTCAAAAGATGACACACCCATTCCTAATCCCAGTTACTTTCTTCAACTGGTTGAAGGGCCCATTTTGTAAAAAGTTAGATTTCCATGTCTTTTTGATATTGATAAAGCAGGTCAAGGTGCTATATAAATATTGTAAAAGTATCAAAATGGTCAATCCCCAGAGAAATGCAAACAGCCCATAGTGTGCCTTTTAAACCAGCCACCAGGATTCCGTAAGGTTGTGATGTCACAATTCTACTATGTATGGGTACGTGCAGCTAGAGTGTTGTTACAGTTATTCCCTGGCTGCAGTGATGGTACAGAGATGCACAAAACGCAGATGCAAAAGACCCAGGAACATTGAAACGTCAGAACAGACTGGGCTTTTTCCGGTGGGTGGCTTAACACTAGAAGTGCCGGAATTCCATAACTACTAGAAGTGCCGTGAGCGGTCAAAATTCAGATTCCAAACTCTATAATCTCTCATGATAAATACCTAATTGTGATATTAATGCATGTATTGTGTTAGGATATCTTTAGAAAAACGAAATAACACCAACATGTACATTTTAACGAGTTTAATTTTAGTTTAAATTTGTAATTGGAGTAGTAGGCCTTATAGTATAGGCCTGCTGTGGTGCGCAGCACTGCTCGGACCGTGCGCCGCTGCCTTTTTTCCCTCCATAAACTCCGCTCTCAGCTCCTCTGCCAGTTGCTGCATGAACTTCCTCCAGGCAATTTTACTGCTGGTGCACTCCTTGGAGAGGATGTGTGCAATGATTCCAGCCAGTTCGAGGATGTATAAAGTTATATGAATCGGTGATGCCCGAAAATCCGAGCGGTCAATATGACCGTGTATGGCCAAAATAGGTAAAAGTGATTGTATATTCTTTGCCTTTTGTGTAATGTGTATAACAACTTTTAAATGAAAATATAGACTCAAAAAAAAAGTCAGGTACCAGCAGGATTGTATTTTTTTTTATTCAGCAAAGTTATTTATTACACATATAAATTTCAAAACGGTCAAAATGACCGTCATAGCTGTTCTAGTGTTAAAGAGACAGAGGGTGAACACAGATATATTCAGACATAGTATGAGAAAAATAATTTCTTTTTTTTAGCATGTAAACATGTTTTACTAGATACTCAAAAGACAAGTATGAACCTGAAAATGAGCATAATAGGGGACCTTTAAATAGCTTTAAATGGGCATAACAGCAGGCCTATTTGAATCGCTGAATATTAAGATGTGGGCAGCAACTTAAAGGTCTGAACCCACAGAGCATTATCACTAAACTCTGCAGCTCCCCTCAGCTCTATGGAGCATATTAACCTCTTTTAGATCATTGTTTTGGCCCGTAAATTCCATTGTCATCCTTGTTCCCAAAAGCAGCAGGCAGCTGTTTCCAGCGAAAAAAGCTCAGATAAACCCACTGTATACTACCTGCTCAGCACCAAACAGCAGAGAGGCACACTTCCCCTTCTAGCTGGTGAACAAAGTGGAGCTGGATATTCTTCTTTAGAGTTAGAGGGGTGCATATTTGTTTTCCATAAGTGGCCAGAAACACGACTATGTATGTTAATGTTGCTCTGTGTCTGTGTAAATTAGTATTAGTACACTAACATGTTCACCTTAAAGTCCTCCTCCAGACACGTTTGAAAGTATGAAAACAACACTCTGAAAAGGGGCTGGAAGCACATCTACCCTTTCTCCTTCACTTCTACCAACTTGAAAGGCGATAGTATAAAAGTGTTGTGCTTTCAGCTTGTTTGCAGCCCCAGAGTCGCCCAGTAATGCAGCTTTAACCTTTCACTAAGAAGTGTGTGTGTACAGAGCATTTTGAACTTGGATGCTCCTCTTTCCTTTTCTTTCAACAGATCAAGTATTGAAGCTTCCTTGTTAGCTGAGCTAATTAAATCACATCGCTGTTCTCACAGCACTCCCATCTTTCATCTATTTCCACTTGTACAATGTACAGTAATGGAGCTCAAATAAGACAGTCTACTGAAAAATAACAAAAAATAAGTTGTTTTAAGGTTCAATGCAGTCGGAATACTAAGAGATCACACGACTAAACTACCAAAACCATGATGTCTGTGATGTACCGGATCATTTTTCTATTAATGTGTTTCTTCCGCTCTTGCTGCTCTGTGTTGCGCCTCAAGCTGTGTCTCAGTGAGCACACAGGAAAAGTCAGTCGGAATAGATATGGCGTCATCATTTTCACTCTGTGTTGGGATTTTAGCAAGGGTCACTGTCTTATAAAGCAGCCGGCTTGCTTTTAATGAATCAGACCTGCACAGGAGCTGAAATGTTTACATGCTGCTGATTTATTGTGCCCTTGCAGATGTGTAGGATATCGCACTGGCTTTATACTGGAAAAACTGACAAACAAAAAAACAACCATGGATTTTTAGCTTCAATTTAATATATTTTACAGACAGAGGCAAAATGCAGAGGCAGCTTTGGCTGTGTCAGGCCAAATGTTGCCTTTAATGTTTGTTTTTTTCATTTTCCTGCTGCTGCCATACGTGCCTGAAAATGTTTAGCTTCATGGCCACTCACACCACTTAACAATAAAGGGGCATCTTTACTGCCACCTTTTGTCACAAAGTCTGTCTCAGTCCTGTTTTTCAGCAGTCCCTGTAAAGTAGTACTATAACATTTGTGTGTTTTGGAATTCAGATTTAATTAATGAATAAGACGGTAAAAGCTGGTGTAAAAAAGGAATAGATTGATGATGATGATGATGATTGTCCAAATGTGTGTGAAAAAGCTTCAATTTAGATGATTATATCCTGTATTTGCATGACACTCTGTTCGTCGGGACAAGACGTTCTGTCTTTAATGAAACCCAAGGACTCAATAACCGTCACAATTCCCTACAGGAACAGCCATTGGAAATCAGGTTTTATGCAGAACACCTAAGCTATTATGGTCCTTGCGTTCCACTGCACATTTCTAATTTTTTGACTATTTGTAGAAACGGTAGTGAATTGCTACATTTCATTCATTGCCACCAAATGAATTAGTCACACCTGAACGAGTGTAGAAATTAGTTTTGGATTTGTGCAGATGATACTTTGGGAATGATAGTCGCTTGAACCGGTTAAGTGTTTGTGCAAATCGTTATTCAGAATATGATGAATATTTATACATACATATGCAGAAAGCAGCTAAATTCAACATAAAGAGACAATCACTAAACACAACTGGGTTAAGGTATAATACATGTAAATCACATGTGGATGCTATTAGAGTCTGCAGACTATGATGGCATAGTATGTAGTATTGAAGACAATTTAGGGAGCTGAACTCAATCCCCAATAAAAAGTTAAAATTAGAACATGATTAGAATTTAAGGCAAACCTATTGCTACATATATCAGCAAAAAGAAAAGAGCATATGTGGTGTACTTATAGCATTTGTTGAATAGTTATACAAAGTACATTAGTCATCAAGATGACAACAGTGGCAGCACAGAGATGCCACTCATCATGACAAAACCAGACTTTTTAAGTGCTGCGGTCGAAAACTGCACGTGAACTTTTTTTTTTTTTTGTATTGCTGCTGGAGAGGTTGTCTTAATTTGTTCCAACCTTCTTGTTGTAACGAATCAATACAGACAAAATATTATAGGACACTACACAAATGTTATAGGAACCCATCTTCAAAACTTTGCTCACAATTAACATGCACACGCACACACACACACACACACGGAAACATCTTTCACTACTTACATCATGTTTAATTGATAACTAAGGTATGCTAATCTCTCAGTTAACCTATTTTTATTTCTTTATTTCACGAAGACAAATGTCTTTATTTTCTAAGACCACTAGATGGGAAAGGTTTGAAAGCACGCTGAATTGCCATTCCTTAAGCCTTTTTCTTTAAACCAAGAGCGCCATTTAGTGTGTTCAGAAAAAAAAGTAAATGTTTGCGATTCTCTCCACTCGTCTGTCCTTACACGTTAAAACCCAGTAAATAAAGTAAATGGTTCACGGTTCATGAAGCTTCATATGACCATCATTACCCAAAGCCCAAACTGACATCCTCAAATGTCTTTTTTTTTGTCCACAACTCAAAGATTAGTTCTCTGTCATAGAGGAAAATTACTCAAACCGATTATCAAAATAGTTGCCAATTAATTTAATAGTTGACAACTAGCTAATCGATTAATCTGTTGATCTGCAGCTGTAGTGGCAGACTAAAGTACACACATCTTCCCATTCCAATCACCACAGATCCAACAGATTTTACTTGCAAATAGGAGAGTTATGGTTAATCGTAGGTCGTAGAAGTTCCCCTCAGGGCATCACCAAAGTGATTAGGATACATCATCTGGGAACCATGAATTTCTGAACTAAATTTTAATCCAATAGTTGCTTTGGTGGACCGACAGGCACTGCTGTCCCTGTTGGACACGTCTCGGCAACCATTTTTGCTGGGCTGTTTTTTGAGCTACATTTAGCAATAATGTATGCTACCAGAATAATATGAAAGCTGCTAAAGTATAATCTGACAAACAATTCTAGATATAGTGGCTTTAAAGGCAGCACAACCTCTGATGATGCAGTACATTAAGAAAAACTGGTAACTGATTTTGTAATGTCTGTTCAGCTCTTTAAAACATCTGACTCTAGTGATTTCATTTAATTCCAAAGGAATAAATGTTTACATGACAAATGTGGGGTTTTACATTAATGCCTTCTCGCCACACAGACTCAAACACCACCACGGCTTCATGCTATATTAGCTTTAATGGAATACACTAAATTGAATCAAATGATTCAAACCATTTCTGTCATTATTACTCCTTTCAGATGGAGAAACCCTTGTGTGACGTGTGAAATGGGGTTTTGACTTCCACATCTGTTCAATGTCAAAATCAGCACTGGATCATAAAGCCTGTTGCTAATTATTCTCACAACTCAAGTTTCATTTCAATCCATTGCAGGTGTTACATATTATACTTTGATGGCATTGACAACTGGGTTCAGGAGTGGATTCAGTGTATAAAAACTGTCCATTTCCATCACTAATATTCTATCTTGATATCAAATCCAATCAGTAGCCCTTTGGCTACAATAAAGATTATTGCATTTAAAGCAAGAAACTTCCTTTTCCTATCTTGTAGCTGTCAGATAGTCTCGATCTTTCCGCCTTCCTGCGTCTTAATGCCTCGCATCCAGAGACTAAGTGACAGATTGATAGCTCAGCTCTAATACCAGGCCTGCTCTGTCAGACTGAGAAAGCCCATGTCTTCTCTCTTCCATTCAGGACTTACATGACAGGAGTGTAAGTCATAAGGAACACTAGTGCCATTATAACATCATCCTCATCCGTTAGTAAGTGGATTATGGGGCTGGAGCGCTGGCATGCTTTGATGTGTGGTTTGGTTTTATTGGCTGTATAAGAGGACACAGTCCACTTAGTCCTCACTTTGATTCCAAGTAATGTCTGACATTAAACAGATTTTTCCATTTGGTCAATATTAGCCCCCTCTACGCATCGGCGCTAATGCAGGTTGATGGGTTTGAATTACATTTGTCACTGAGGTAGATTTGATTGAGAACCATTTGAGTACTTGACATTTGACATCTTGTTCTAGTTTACTCAGGGATGAAAGAAACAATGGCCCTACTTAACATTAACTATACACTTTAATAGTTACATAAAGTCAGTTATCGAATTAGAAAATTCCTTAACTCTACTCTTTATTTTACCAGATTAGTAACAACAATTTAAACCTCTTCTCCCACAATACTAAAATAAGTATTATATTAAAAAAGTGACCCATGAACTTAGTAAAAAATGTGTCATAATTAGCAAAAGCAACTGTGACAGTAAAAGAGAAGTGATGAATATCGCAATCAACTCTCTCGCACCACGCAGTTCAAAGTACGTATTACAGTTACGGTAGCCTTCACGCTTCAAAAAGCCGGCTCTTGCTCTTTTCAATATCCTTTTTCTTTTTCTGGGCAAAGAAGAAGACTCCTGTTCCTGAAATTTGGATTTTGAATACGTGTGGTCCCCCATGTTTCCTTCTTCAAACTTGCCGGGGGCAGGGAAGCTACGATACCCATTAGCAGCGTTAGCAGCACCTGTGAGTTTATCATGTGACAGCGAAAACGCGAAAGGCGGAGCAGTATGTCCTGTATGTCCCTTACCGGCTAACGTATTTCAAGATGGCGCATGAATATGGAGCGTCTACCCCAGTTCATGCGAATGCAAACGTAACATTTCAAGCCAATAGGAATACTTGGAATTGATGGTGGTGGTAAATAGTCATGAGAAAGGACAAGTTTGTGAACGGGCAACACAGATTTTGATAATGAACAACACGTTACAAACTGGACCTTTAAAGAAACATTAAAGAACAACTTAACCCCTGATTTTAGCATTAACACACCAATTCACCAATTCAAAAAGTTAATTTCAATCAAGACAACCACCTCCGTGATTACCCCACAACCACGACCATTCCCACTCCCATCCTCCCCCCCACAGCCCTGACAGATCATTGCTCCAGCGTCCCTCTCTCTTTCGCCTTGACTGTCAACGGATGCTTGTCAGACACGTTTTTCAGTCCTTCATCTTACTTTTAATCAGTACAGATACACAGGTGGCATTGTGTTTCACTCACACATGACTGCGGCCCAGCTACTGTTGGTAACATGCTTTAAATCACTCTTTAAATTACAACTGGAAAAGTGCCTGGCCAAAACAGTTTCCAATGACGGCATCTCAGAAGGTTCTGTGTTAACATACTATCTGGCACGTCAGTTTATACTATAGGGGGATAGTAGGCAAACTATGGACTGGTCCCAGAATTGATTGTATAGATTATTTAGCAGCATCTTTTAGCAAAAAAAATGGTATATAGGATTAGATTAGCCTTTAAATCTGGATTAATAGTTTTTTCATTGCTATTTTAGGTAGAACTCGTCACAGAAATTTGACGATATCTGGCCTTGTAAAGTTAATATTGCTAACATGTAAGCAAACTGTTGACTGTTTACACATCAAGCAACATGAGGATTCATTTGTCTTTGGTAACCTTTCAACTTTGAGTCCACTATTCGCTCTCCTTCTAGCTCTGTTTCGGTCCTCACCAACCCTCTAGGGAAATATCTGGCTCTTTAGCTGCTTCATGCTTTCTTTCCTTTTGGAGCTAGGCAGATAGATAAAGTGGGTTTATTAGAGCCTTCTTACTAAAAATAGCTGCCCGTTGCAGCTGGAAATTAGATTGATGAGACTGGTGAAGCTGAACCAAACAAGCAAACAATAACGAAACAATGAGCTGAGGGGAACTGCAGTTTTTTGAAATCCTGTGCACTTGGCCCTATGAGCGACCCCTTTTACATTACATTTAGTCATTTGACCCATACAAAAATATTGATTAGTGCAGCTTTAAGATATGTGTTCATCAAAACTTATCACATATGTCATTAGGCTTAGCTTCATATTGTTTTATTGCATATTAGAAGAAACAATTGAAGACCATATACTCCCCAAATTAAGTTTTTAAATGGAAAATGTGACAGTTTGCTATACTGTAGGTTACATACTATTGTATTTAGTGTGCAGGCACTGTTTTATTTGAATAGTGGGACTTCATAAGTGACTTTCAAATTACAAAAAATGTAATTCCTTTTTGACCACTGTGCATGCAGATTTACTGCATAAGTGGCCCATATCATGGTGTCATTTGTTAATGTCCTTGACTATGCAGATTAGGCAAACAATTTATGGAAATAAGCCTTTACTTTTGCCAATTTATATTAATATGAGCAGCTCAACCCAGAATTCCCAAAAAGGGAGGTTTTATGGAAATGACTGATTAAAATCCATTTTTCGTTTTATCGTTTTTGCTTATCTTTCCATAACTGTGCTTGTTTGACTGAACAGGCACACCGTTTAATTCTAATATATTTTAAATCAGTTTTCACTAAACCCTTGCTATTCTACTATTGTTTTAGCCAGACTGTTGCTTAGCATCAATTGGTAACCTTTCTTTCATAATACTTTGGCCTTGTATCGCTCAAATCAAATTAAAAAGGGAAAAGAAGTGCAGTACAGGCAGGAAAGACAGAAATGTCTCTACACACCTGGCTGGAGGGAGCACTTACAATTCCTTCAGTTCTAATTTTAAATAGGCATGCAATCTTTAAGAGGGAATCTTTACTAAAACAAAAATCCTTCTCCAGTGGCAAATCGCTGCTGTCGTTCTCTCTTTGTGCTGTCATTTCACATTTTCATAACTCTTTTTGACATTTTCCAAATTGCACAATGTATCTGATTTTGATTTCAGTTTTCGACTGGGTAGCATCAGATTAGACACGAGGATGTGGTAAATTGCAAATACTGTACATGCAACATTATGGGTCCAAATTACAATCACACAATGTCTGCATGTTATCTCATCTTCCCTGTCATTTTCTTTCAAATATCCTGTTCAGTAACCTTAAAAATGCAAATAATGGCATCAGATAAAAAAAAAAAGAAATCTCTAGTATAAAACTGCTCACAGAAATGTGTTCTCATTGCATTTATTCATGGTAGAGATATGGTCTGATGTTCAAACTGACAATCCCTGTCTGTCCCCTGTGTTTCCACAGGCTGTGTGCTTTTGACTTGCCTTGACTTTGATCCGTATCCTCCTTCTTGGCGAGATTCTCTGACACTGCCCTCGCCTCTTCCGCTTCCTCTTCGACTCTCACTCTCGCTGTCTCATTTGCTCTCCGGTTTCTGTCTGATTCTGTCTCTATCCTCCCTGCTAACCTGTCCTCGGGGCAGGCTCTACGCCCATCATCCGTCCATCTTGTACCTGCGCCTAATCCTCATCACCTGCAGGTGCTGGTTTGGATGCTGCTGCATCACTCAACCCTACAAACTATCTCATGAGTCATTAAAATCACAGAGAAGATGAGTAAAATAAACATGATGATGTGACCTGACCCAGTCATCTGGTATCAGTGCTTCCTGGAGTACATGTATGAGCTGATATTGAAAGTCACAATAGTCTTCTTTCTCCCATATTTCCACAGGCTGCCAGAAGAGTTGTTTTCCTTATGACCTTTTCCTTAAGCCAGAAAGATGAACATTCTATCACACTGATTTTAAACAAACCCCCAGATTAGACAAATATATTTGAAAAAGAAAACCAAACAGTAAAATGATTACTCAAACTGTCCATTGATCCAAGATTACAGACCGGCTTACTTGCTCAACATAGACCTTTCAGTGTAGTTCAGTATTTACAGTTTACCTATGAAATGAGGGATTATTACTGACATTTCAGGTGTGCTCACATTCAGGTTTACCTTTTAAATAAAGTGCTTTAGATTATCTGGCTAAGGTGTTTGCATGTTCACAGCCACTGATTGTTTGATTGTCTGACTGCTTGGATCATTGGTAGTGATGGCCAAATGAAGCATCATGAAGCCTCGTGAACCATTTTCTTTATTTTCTGAACCCACTAGATGGCACTCTCTGTTCAACAAAGGGTTGAAAGCACACTGAATTGCCATTCCTTGAGCCTTTTTTCTTGAAACCAAGAGCGCCATCTAGTGGGTTTAGAAAAAAGAAAGAAAATGGTTCACAAAGCTCCATGAAGCTTCATTTGACCATTACTAGTCAACAGAATACTCTGTGTTCCAAGATCTCTTTAATTACTTTGATGAGTACTATGCTATCATGAGTGATAACGATGACCAAAACAACAAACATAACACCTAAATAGTAATAAAGTGTAAAATTTTCCTTACAGTTGTTTCCCAAAGTGGGAAAGACAGACCAAGGTTGCCATAACCTTTATCACTAACTATAGTTTTACTAACGACATTTACAATTTTATATTTTTCAAACTCGTCAAAATGGAAGAAATAAGTAGCCTAATATACCATGAAATCACCATATTAAAAACTATGGTAAATATGCCAGGTATGCTGCAGCCGATATTGGTATTGGTGTTGTGGAAAAACTCAGAAGCAGGTTCGGGAGACTTTGATAAAATATAGAAAAGCATTTAATGGACTCTTGATTGAGGAGAATTAGGATTAAGCAGTACCATTTAACCACATTGTAGTGTAGTGCCATCCCAAACTCTGAGTGTCTGTTTATTTCCAAGTGGCATATATCTTCTGCTGAAGCTGTCAAGTTTGGGTTATGCAAAGATATTGATGGCACTATAACAAAGGCACTGCAAACACAGATGCTCACCCAAATCTTGCTGTTTTGCAGGTTCAGTCTCTCGCTCTCTGGGAAATAGGCTAAGGTGTGTGTTAATGCCCCTTCAAATAGAGATGGTCCCGGAACAAAATATTCCCTTATCATGAAGCAACCTCGATGTCTAGAGACATAAATTCATACTAAATTCACAGGACAGGTTTAGTGTTGGAGTTTGGCCGAATAGATCTTCTCGTCCCCTGACCTGTAACCTAGGAGAAACCTGATGTCACTTAAGTTTTCCCCCTTCTCCCCCTTGTCTGATCTTACCACAACATGGTATTTCTGGAAATTCCACCCCAGGGAGGTCATAGTCTTTGGTTGTCATAGGTCGAACAGATAGAACACGCTTTCTTTCTTTTTTTTTCCTACCACCAACCCCCCTCTTTGGAGGACAACTTTATTTTTATCATAGAGCTATATTTTTTTTATACACAGTATGTTACATTCAGATTTAGAATTACATTCAGTGCATTAACGGTTGCCCCACCGTGACCATTCATTAAAGGGGGGATTAAAGCACCACGGAGTATGGAGTGTAACACATAACACATAAAACGCGACAAGGTGGCAAACAGAACAACAGAAGGAAGTTAGACGGGACAATAACAGAACTGACAATACGGGACTGGACAGAACAGTTGACAAACATCAAAATGTATTATTAATAATTGGGTAGAATGATCTACGATTCATATTTGGTTGATCACGGTTTTCGTGTTTGAAGGGAGTTGGAAAAACATGTTATGCATAAGTGTGGATGGTGTTGCTAGTGTGTGTATGTGTGTGAGTGAGTAAAGTGATAACTGTAAGGGAAAAATAATGAAAAGGGGAAGAAAAAAAAAAGGGAAATTCGAATAATTAAATTATATAAATAATGTACAGCTTGTAGTTATATTTTTGTTGAATTTAGAAACGTTAGAAATGGGGACCAGGTATCTTCAAAGAACACGCTTTCTGACACGGAGGTTGGAGCAAGCAACGGAAATAATTGTCACTAATGGAGCTCAAAGAAATGTTGACAACTGATCCTGAGCCAGCCAAAACAAACTAACATTCAGGGAATGTGCCGACAGGTTAAGCCATCTTGTGGGACATGAATCCGTCATTGTCTGATTTTACGTTCAGTATTTTAGTCCCATCTTATCTGTGTGAGCTTGTCTTTGTCATTCCCGGAATACATCCAATACATATGACAAAACAAAGGATTGTCAAATGTCAGTGTAGACAGACCTACTTGGCCGAGCTCTCTTTCATCTCTTGTCATCGCCACGGCAGAGAGACTCCAGGCAGTTACTGCACCTGGCCAAGAAATGTTTCGGCACATAAGCCCCCATAAATACAGCTTCTTTACACTTAGTTTTTTAAAGAAGGATTGAATACAAAAGTTTTCCCGTTTCCAGTCTATGTGCTAGTCTAATTGGTTTCTGGCTCGAGCTACACCCAGTATTTATCATACAGACATGAGAGTGGTATCAACCTTCTCATCTGACTCTCAGGAAAAAGTCAATACATGTTATTCCCAAGTTGTCAAACTATACCTTTGTTAAAAAAAAATATGTAAACCATACCTTTTAACAGTCTGGGCTTTGACTTCAGTACTTTCAATGGGGATACGGTTTATAGCTGCTTATGATGGCTTACATTCCACTAGGAAATCAGTCAAGAGCCATGTTCTGAACTTTCCTGTACTCAAGGTGAAATGGTCGCACAGCAGCATGAGCGCTGCTGTCATTTAAAAACACTGTAGGTGTTACTCACTAAATTGCATCTGCAACCTTTTTCAAGTTGTGCTGTTGGCATTAAGGCTTTGACTTTGATCCGTATTCGACTTGGCAAGATTCTCTGAATGTGTTCTCCCCTTTGATTCTCTCTCTCTGTTTTTTTTTTTTTTCTCCTGTCCCCTTTTTTTCTGTCTCTGCCTCAAATGCCATCCTCCTCCCCTCAGGGTGGGATGATCGCCCTTCTGCTGTCCGTCCTGTGCCTGGTCCTGATCCTCTACACCCGCAGGCGCTGGTGTAAACGCCGTCGCATCCCTCAGCCCCAGAAGAGCGCCAGCGCTGAGGCGGCTAATGAGATCCACTACATCCCCTCCGTGCTGATGGGAGGCCAGGCCCGGGAGAGCTTGAGGAACTCTCGGGGTCAGGGGCCGAACTCCAGCGGTACCCTCAGCATCCGGGAGACACCGATTTTGGATGGGTATAAGCAGGGTTTGGGTGGATGGGGATGAATGTAATCTGTAATGCTGAAACCCTAAAAATAAGCACATGCTGTAGCTGAAAGTCAATAGAATGTGTGTGAGATGAATAATATGTGAATGGGGTTTGTTATTTCACATTTTACACTGGCAACAAGAGGTCAGAATCTTTTTGAATTTCACTAATTAGAAAGCAACTCATATAATGCCACCTGCACACAGCACACGCATTTCTAGTCTGCACTGAGTTCTGAGGTTTAATATTATAAAACTCCTTCCCTTATCAGTACATCCACATTGCATGTCACACTTTAAAATCTTGACTGCATCATCAAGCATGTTAGCAGCTTGTGATATTTATTCTAATTTAGATACAAGACAACATCATGTAACACTTATTGATTTCTACCTCATCCCCAGGTATGAGTATGACATTACAGACCTGCGTCACCATCTGCAGCGGGAGTGTATGAACGGTGGCGAGGAGTTTGCCAGCCAAGTCACCCGTACCTTGGACTCCCTCCAGGGCTGTAATGACAAGAATAATATGGACCTCACACCTGGTAAGTTGACTGACGCACAAACAGCCAGGCCAATATGAAAAACAATTGTAGGTTTTATTAAATCAACTACAAGAACACTTCAAAAACACTAAAGACCACTGAGGGGAATTAACTTTATAAATGAACGAAATAAAGAGGACCAGTCTAAACTGGGGTTTTGAGCATCAGGGGTGTTGAGTCTGTATTTTAGCGATGATGGAGTGGGCAGCGTCAATCGTTCTTGTCTGCGGCATCTGATGGCTGGATACAAACAATAACAAAGATGGCACATGTAAAATGCCCTCGCCAGATAATATGGACAGAGACACACTTCACGGGTCCCATGCGGTGAGTTTTTGCCTGTCCATGTACATCTACAATACATGGGCTATTTGGATTGTGCATTATGTCAATACATTGTGTACATTGTGTAATTTGAGCAATACGTAGGCTATTGGGGTTGGGCAATATTTTAGTTGTGCAATATCTTATTGTGCGGAGAATGCAGCCGACAGGGTTGTTCAATTAAAACATGCCAATGAAAGGAGTAGTTAATGTGCTTACTATATAGGTACCTGTCTAATGTATATGGGAGCATGTTTGTGTTGCATGAGAGTATGTGTTGAGAGATGCTTATTTTCTGTATTTTGTGTTGTCTTTGTAAAGCTGCAGACAGCGGACAGACTCCAAAACAAATTTCGATAAAGTATATCTTATCTTATCTTATATCCAACATTTTGTTTGCCGAGAGAAACCACACAGAGTATAAAAGATCCACGTTTCCTTTTCACGTTTCCACGTCAGCTCATGTCCGTGCGACCGTCCATGCAGTCTCTCTTTCTCTCCCCTCCCTTTCCTGTCTATCTGTACTATCTCATGAAAAATGCATCAAAAGCCTCTCCAAAAAATAATGATTACTAAATAATGCATTCTCAGTCTAAAGTTTGTTTTAATTAATGTAGTAGGTTGGGATACCAGGGGATTAAAGTTGCTTTTTTGCCTATGAAACTTTTCTAATCATTTTTAAATGACAAACTAACTAGATTCTGTGGCAGAAGCTTTCGCTTATCTTATTAGCCTCATTTATTTATTTTCCTCCTGCACAGCCATACATTTTACATTAAATAAAAAAAAAAGATGTGGTTACATTTGCTATTATTGAGGATGGCATTGGAGTATACGAATTGTTTTCTAAGCAGGGACCAGTATAGTTATATAATAACCCAGTTGCAGTAATTTCGATAATCAGCGTGAAAACAAAGAAGTAATTGGATTTTTAATGAAATACCTTAATGTGTGTTATTGTTATCATATAGGTGGAAAGTAATCATCTGAATGAATGTAGACTAAATGACAGAGGACTAAAACGCTTCAAACGCTTTGTCAATGTAAAAAGGACAGCAAATACGATTTAGGAACTTTTTTTTCTCCGGTGTAAGACCATTTGTTGTGTGACTGATGCAGGCAGTACACCAGATATAAATATCAAACTGCAGGTATTCTTTCAAAGAGTTAATTCCTCACACTTGGAATTATCAAAAGGCTTACGTGCCTGACAAGAATTGGTTCTAGAAGATCTATTTTTCATAATCAGTGGACGTCGGAGTTGAGCACCACTCCCATGAGAATTAATATTTGAAGTGGAGCAGGTTTGATGAAGGTATACCCCCTGAATTTCAATTAGCAGCACATTTACTGCTCGGATTCGTCGAGAGATCGGTTATGGTGACAGTGCTCTCACACGGTGTGCTTATAAAATCTAAACAGCCCCACCCCAGAGTTGAGGAGAAGCTGAGTAATCCTGTGTGCATTATGCATTTAAGATGGTTAATGCGATGGACTAGAGAAATAGAAAATGCAGGCTGCAGGCTATGCTGCCTGCATATTGAACAATATAAACAACTGCAGAGGTCACTCAGAAAATGGCATTGGAAATTTAAACTAAAATAACAAAGATTTCTGTGAATATTTTTTTGGCTGTCCTGACCTTTCTTCTTAAAATAATGGAATAGTCAATAAACAAGTGAACACAATAATGTCATGCCTTGTTACATTATAGCTCTCATTTATACAACTGTTAGTTCTGACCAAGTAATTTGATTGGAAAAGAGGCATTCAATGAGTGCTGATGTACAGTATAACATCACTGGGACTATACATGTATCTGTATATGTATGTATATGCATCTTTAATTGTAAGAAACTTTGTACCTGTTACCTTTGTAACATATTTGTAACATATTTCCGCAAATAGCTAAGAAGAAGAAGAAGAAGCTAACGCTAACGATATATGATATAAACATCGACAGACTGGAGAGCATGAAATGATGGAGCAACCTACTGTTACCGTTACCGTTACTGTTACTGTTGTGGACTGTCAACAGACTTTTATATCACTGGTTGCATAGTCTATATCCACGACGTTCCACTTCTACTTGCTCCGGACCCCTGGAAATTCCGCCAGATGTCACTCTTTTTGCCCGTCACCTTCTGCTTTCTTTGTGTTGTAATTTTAAACTCTGTTTGATTTACGAGGACTATGGTTAACAGCTCCTCAGATCTCTGCAGGGTGAATCCAGACAGCTAGCTAGACTTGCTGTCCAATCTGAGTTATAGACTGCACGACTAAAATTTTTGAACTGTACACGTTACTCCAAAGATTGCAGCGTCAGGCGGCACCGTGGCTCTGTCCGGCGCTTAGCACCTCCCAAGACGGTTGTGATTGGTTTAAAGAAATGCCAATAAACCAGAGCACATTTTTCTCCCATCCAGGAATACTGTGTGGACTAGCCAGACCCTCCTTAGCAGCACTGTGGAGGAAGGTCTGGCAAAGCGAGACTACTGGTTGCATAAAAATTGGAAACATACAAAGTAGATGGCCTGTGATAACTTGTAGACCTAGTTTACACAAAGTAGCAAACTAGTGTGCAACACCACTCGCTCTTGTGTGATATTGCTTAATTAAATGTTGAGAACTATGCATTTATGTATGTGTTTGGGAACATATAACTACATTATAAATACTTTAAATTTACTGATTGAATTATTAAGGTTTTTATCAAGGTTGGTAGTGTTATTCCTCCTTTTCATCGTACCACTTTTTGAAACTCCATTCTCCTACGGTTGTGTGTATACATTTTTGTCGGGAATCACAGACAAACAAGCCTGTTTTTCGCTAAATGCTAACCTCACGGTGCTAAAATGATGGGTTCTAAGAATGTATGATCTTTACCATGTTCACCATCTTAGTTTTACCTTGTTAGCATGCTAACATTAGCACTCAACACAAAGTTATATTTTCCCAGTGATACTTAAACATGTCACTCTTTGTGTGACACAGAAGATATAACTTATTCTGAGCGAACAGGAGTTAAACAGTTAAAGTTGGAACCTTCTCAAAACATCACAAATTATCCTATTGGGACAATTTCCTCAGCATCCATCTAACAGATATTTCAGTCTGGACCAAAGTGTTCGTTTTATTAGAGAAATCATGTTGTATAATATAGTTAGAATTGTTTCCCAGGAACTTCATCTCCTAATATTTACCAACATAGATAATTTCATCCTCTGAGACTTAAATGCATTCTGTAAATCCCCTAATGAGTTTTAATTTCATGCCAGCTTTTCCCACTACCCCCAACCCCACACACACACACACACACACACACACACACACACACACACACACACAGTAAACAACATGCTGGATGTGTTTTCTTAGCATTACTACACTTAATGCTCGCTGCATTGACAACACATTCTTTTTCCAAGTGGCTGCTTTCTCATTTCGGAGAGAAAGCTTTTAGTTTGTGCCTCTACTTCTCCTAGCTTTTACTGTAGTTCCCTGTGTTTGTAATAATATCCCACTTCTCCACAGTGAGTGACAACACCAAGCTGGCCCTAATGAACAAATACAAGGACAACATCATCGCCACTAGTCCAATCGACAGCAACCACCAGCAGAACACCCTGCTTCCACACAACACCTCCACCAGCCAACGCAAACGTCTCTCCAGCAACACCCGCGGTGAGTCACTCTCTCCCGTAGATTAACCCTCTGACAGAGAATAGAAGAAAATGGATCACATTTAACACCATCGCTCCATGGGTCTACCCGCCTACCAGGAGCACAGATGAACATTGTTGTATTTTTACACTGTGGCTGTCAGGTAAAAGCCTGGTGACCTAAAGGGTAACTACTGCTATTTTTCAACCTGGACCCTATTTTCCTATGTTTTTGTGTCTAAGTGACTGATGGGAACAACAATCTTTAAAATTGGTCCAGTATTAAGCAAGAACGCCACAGTCGACAGCGGCGAAACAAGCTACAATCATTACTCACTTAGACACAAAAACCATAGGAAAATAGGGTTTAAAAAAAACGGTGGTTCTCCTGGATTTCATGTTTTTCCAACACATTGATAATTCAGTGCTCCATTTTGAAACAATTTTCTTTCATGAAAGACAATCACATTCCATCAGAATCAAAAAAGAACAAAAAAATAGGTCAAGACTTTCCAAAAATGTTTTGTTTCTCATGCCAACAGTGACGTAATTTAGAATACACCTAGTCTACAGTATATCCACAACGTTCCACTAATGGGATTGCTCTGTTGCCGCCGGAAATTCCGCCGGATGTCCTTTTCGGGCCGGATGTCTGTTACCTTCCACTTTCTTTGTGTTGTAAATTTAAACTCGGGTAGATTTGTGAGGACTATGGTTAACTGCTCCTCAGATCTCTGCAGGGTAAATCCAGACAGCTAGCTAGACTATCTGTCCAATCTGAGTTTTCTGTTGCACGACTAAAACAACTTTTGAACGTACACATGTTCCACCAAAACAAGTTCCTTCCCGAGGCTATTTTGCAGAGGTCCATCCCGGAATGCTGTGTGGACTAGCCAGACCTTCATCCGCATCGCTGTGGAGGAAGGTCTGGCAAAGCGAGACTAGAATACACCTAACAGACCTTAAAGTTAAACTGAAATTACAATTCTCCCCACATTTTCTCTAAGGGAATAAAAAATGTGTAGGCATATTTTAAGCAGCGCATTGGACGAGCAGCATATTCAGTGATATGTCTGTGTCTACACAGGGACGTGCTTCGGCCCTATATTGATTGTAGGTCACAAGCGTTTTGGCAGCGCTCAGAGCAAGCCACGCAACCCCTGTAGTTACGCAAGTAGAACAGAAGAAAATACAGTACAGGCCAAAAGTTTGGACACACCTTCTCATTCAATGTGTTTCTTTATTTTCATGACTATTTACATTGTAGATTCTCACTGAAGGCATCAAAACTATGAATAAACACATATGGAATTATGTACTTAACAAAAAAGTGTGAAATAACTGAAAACATGTCTTATATTTTAGATTCTTCAAAGTAGCCACCCTTTGCTTTTTTGATAGCGCTGCAAACCCTTGGTGTTCTCTCAATGAGCTTCATGAGGTAGTCACCTGAAATGGTTTTCACTTCACAGGTGTGCTTTGTCAGGGTTAATTAGTGGGATTTTTTTCCCTTATTAATAAAAAAGCAAAGGCTGGCTACTTTGAAGAATCTAAAATATAAGACATGTTTTCAGTTATTTCACACTTTTTTGTTAAGTACATAATTCCATATGTGTTCATTCATAGTTTTGATGCCTTCAGTGAGAATCTACAATGTAAATAGTCATGAAAATAAAAAGGAAACGCATTGAATGAGAAGGTGTGTCCAAACTTTTGGCCTGTACTGTAGATGTCAAGCCTAAAATAATACATATTTTTAATCCGTACAGCTGCCGTTATGCAGCCTGTGTGGACAGCTGTACTGATTGATAAAGAGATACACTATGGTGATATGGAGGTATATACTGTATTCATTTTAAGTTTGACTTTTAGGTGCATAGGCTGCTGCCTCATGGGAAACGTCTAATTCCTAGTTGTTTATCTGCCCAGCCTCGTCGAAAATCTCCTCAAAGGCCATGGCACGCTCAAAAATGAATTGTTGCTAGTGTGAAAATATTTCAGTGAAAATGAGGCATGGAGTGGCGATATAGGGTGTTTGAAATGGCAGGAGCATTGCGATCAATGCCCAGCTGCACACATCTACAAAAGGTTTATCTATCACTGCTCCATAGAAGGTAAGAAATCATGGTGAGTCACTGAAAGCCACCACACAGGTTTGACAACATCATGAATGCCCTTTGGAAAAGTCCCAAGGACCCTGAGACATTTTCAATTCATTAGACAAAAGTTATCAATAATACAGTAAAAAAAAATAGAAGGCTTTGTTAGAAAAACTCAGGATACTTAATGTCTTGGCAGGACACTGAGGATAAACCCAGTGATAGAATCCATGTTACCCTGAGAGATGAATGCCCTTTGAACAATGAAATCGACAAAAATATTTAGTGTGAATGAGAACCCTCAAACTGTTAGGCTCCAGTCAGACCCGGAACGGAGAATCAGGCACACGAACACAGATGAGCTGATTACAGTGTTTATTAGAAACGTCGTTTGATAGTGGAGGAGGGAGGTGGCCAGGATAGCAGCTCCAGGTAGGGTCGAAGCCGGAGATCAGAAGGAGGGTGTGTGGCCAGGCAGCGAAGATGACAGCTGGGTGGAATGGCTGGTTGAGAGTGGAGCGGCGAGGTGAGCAGGCAGCGAGGAGGCAGATGAAAGCTGGTGAGCAGCAGGTCCAGAGGCAGAATCTGAGCAGAGAAGGAATGCGTGAGCCAGAGCATAAATGAGGCAACAACCAAACTGGAAACAGGGAAAACAGGGATAAGTCTCTCAAGCACAGAGTAGCGCCACGTTACCACAAGAATGGTTGCAACGAACTGGCGCCGAAGAGGTGAACAGCCCGGGTTGATAACTGGTGGTTGATTACTGGAATGATCTGCAGCTGGCTGGAGCAGAGCAGGTGAGAGTGGCCACGCCCCTTGACCTAGATCCTCTTGAGTGACATGTAAGCTGGTGGAGACAGACACAGACAACACACACACACAAGGGAAAGGGGAACAGGAAAACAGGCAGGGACAGGGAGTCAGACACTGATCCACAACACAAACATATACATCTCTATGTTTATTGTGGTATTTCTCTACTAACAAATGCAACTTTATTTTTCCATATTCCCATTCCCATTCACAATCCAAAGTACTTTTTTGTGCGTGATTCATTTGCACTCACCACTGGCATCACCAGTTTTTCACTCGTGTTCACCTCTGCCTGCCTAGGCTGTGATAGTGTAGGAGTTGTACTATAAGAAAGGAGATTGAAGAATACAGAAAATGAAGAGAGAGCAATTACAAGTTCATGGAATGGAGATACATTATCCTATTATGATAAACATGGAAAAAAAAAAGAAAAAGAAGGCAGCTGCATTTTCAAAATGTCATTTTGGAAGTTTTCACTTGACCTCAGATCATAAATCACTTTCTTTCACACTTGGCTGCACAGATGTTTATTCTCAGCCCAAGAAAAAACAATTCTACAGTGTTAGGCACTGTGGAGAAATTCCGCAAATAAACTTTATTTTGAACAA
The DNA here is from genome assembly GCF_010015445.1 of Perca fluviatilis. Lineage (NCBI taxonomy): Eukaryota > Metazoa > Chordata > Actinopteri > Perciformes > Percidae > Perca > Perca fluviatilis. The sequence goes on from NC_053122.1 coordinate 10,411,588, forward strand.
AAAAAAGTTCAGTTCGGAGTAGCTAGTGCACAGTCCAATCCAGAGGTCTCCTCAAACTGCCAGGAAGGATTGTAATTGTAGAACTACAACACCAGAGCACAAGCCAGGTATTCATCTGTGTGTCACAACCACCTCCCATCTATTTGTTTGAACACTCATCCATTTTAATTACGTTTCATTCTTGACTGGTGGAAACCCAACATGGCTCTTGGGACTTTTGGGCTTTTTGATTCAGAGAAAGCTTCTTTTTTTTTTTCTTTGGTGCACACCTGCAGCCACCGTGGCTTTCCACCTATGAGAGCTCAAATCATAGAAACAGAGAGGAGGAAAACAACATTCAAGCAAACCCCTTTTTATCAATAATAGAGGGTGAAAACAAAGAGTGAATGCCCCAAACACCCAACAGAAAGCAGCACAAGGCACCAGTGCCAGCTCCAAATGGCGTTGTTGGAATATTAAAAACTTCAGAGAAATTCTGTAACATGGTTTCAGTGAACTGCAAACAACACAGCAACGTTTACCTTCCCAGCTAGTCTGTGAGGCTTTATTCCAAAGTAATGAAACAGTCAAAAGGTCTAATTTGTGCTGCGTCCCAAAAAAAAAAAAAACTTTTAATGAGATCGCAGTGTTGGCACACCAGGGGTTCTCGCACAAAAAACAAAAAAATGAAGGGCCGTCTGGCAGAGTCATCTGGCAACGTGCTGCATTGGTCAATCAAATATTTGCAGCACACATTCCTAGTGATTACTTTAGAATGTGAATGACGTAATTCTGCTGCTTACCCTGCCATGATCACTTTCCATACTGTAAAATTCTGCCTCATAGAATTAACAGAGCCGGGAAAAAAATAATTTCAAATATGAAAACAAGCTCCAGTATGTGTTGTATGTTTTCCTGACAAGGACCTCTTGTGGCCCTGTGCATAATGACTGTTGTCTCTTCAAAGCAAAGGCAAAAGTCGATTTGTGTTATAGTGCTGTGGAGGTCAGGATGGATGACTGGGCATCCAAAGCATCCACCTGCTGCTCACATCCTGTCATATACCGACAGTCAACATTGGTTTCTTTGAATAATGACTGTAGTTTCAGTTTCTTAAACCTAACCAGATCAAGGTGTCAGATCAAAAAACAGTCAGGAGTGATTGCCATAAGAGTCATATGTATCATAAAAGGGTGTGAAAGACACTGTACTACAAATAGGCCTTCCAGATCAGTTTTTTATTCAAACTGGACTTCCTGACACTGTCTGAGAACACTAGTCTAAGTTAAAAGAAATCCATATAAATTCAATGGATTATCATGGAAAAGCAAGACATTGTTACCACTAGGTATTCAGAGATCTTTGTAGGCCTAGTACACAACACTTCCACCACATAATGCTAAAGATCCTGTGTTTTGCAGTTCAGCAGTAACTTGAAATATGTCTGTGTTTACAGAGCAATCCACAGTGTCTAGAGTCTTGTTATGTTCCTCAAGTAGTCCTTCTCGTGTGTCTCCGTCTTCTTCTTTTTTTGACTCCACCTGTGAGAGTTGGAACAAACCCTTGGTCTGCTGTGTTCTCTCCGAACCAGCCAACCCACTGACGCGGTTAATGGTTAACGATGGTTACGGACATCACTTGCATGTCTCTTTGTCCAGGGAGAGGGATCCATCCTCAGTTGCTCTTCCCGGGGTTTCTTCCCTTTTTTTCACCATTACAGGGGTTGTTTCCTTATCCAAAGGTAAGGTCTTAGGACAGAGGGTGCCATATGCTGTAACAAATGTAAATCCCCTTGCAAATTTGTGATCTGTGACAATGAGTATGTTTACATGCACACCAATATTCCACTATTATTCCGAAAACGACAATATTCCGAATATGAGGTCATGTAAACAGCATATTCCGGTTGGATTTTCCCAATAAGGCCTTTTTCCGAATATAGCATTTTCCGATTAAAACGTGGAATATTCCGGTATTATTCAGGTTTAAGAGGTATTCTTTGGACGTGTATACAGCGCATTCGGAATATGCGTCTCAATCGGGGGTTTTACCGCAGTTTATAGCCTCTTGCCTGTTTATGGCTTATGGTCAGCTCTGTGCGTTGCTATGGTTGCTGTACACAATCAAACCAGCCAACAGTTTGCAAGGCTGCAGACCCGGTAAGAAGGAGGAACACAGCTACTTTTAAACATTACCAAAGACTTGGGTATCAACAGGCCTTTGCAAGAAGCTGATTGAAAGAATGAAAGAGGGACGCTGGGTTTGCACGGTCCAACAAGTCCGCCACTGCTGGTAAACTAATTAATTCAGTTACATTTTCTTTATTTTGACTGCAAGAATGCAAAATATGATACAGAAGAGATGTAAGAGAAGAATTTCTGCCCAGTCATTATAATTGCTGTATCAGTTGTATCAGCATGGTATATGAAAATAGAAGGATTTGCTTCCTAATACACTCAACCAACACACGCATGCACGCACACACTCACTTGAAATTGCAATGCTTCGAGGTACAGGTTGGTATTCTCCATAGCCAGCTGCATAGGAATGAGGCTGTCTAAGCAGGCAATTAGATCTGCTCCATGCAGTTTTGAGTTGCTGTTGTTGGTGTTTCCAGACAACTATTTTCATCTTTGTCATAAAATATGCACAGACAGAGCTATTGTTGCCCTCAGTGGACAACCTCTGTGTATGTGTGAGGAGGAGGCGGGTAAGGTAATGACTCTACCTTTTTGCTGAAGATGCCCAAGTGCCTCTCTTCACTCCATATGTCAGCACATTTAATGGACTCCAGTGTTACCTCTAAAGCAACTAAAAGTACCAAAGTTGCCAAATGGGAGAAAGCAATGTCAGAGTGAGTGAAAGGAGCAGCCCCTAGGCCTGCAGGCCCCCATCAGTATTTCATGATTATTATTGCTCAGCAGGTATATCATTTATTCCTAATTAGTTGTGGACCATGCAATATAATGATGATAATAATGTCTAAATGAGTGGATAAGGTTAATGTTATGTTAGAGTTATCGTACTTCTGCATACATAACAAAGGTTGCCTATTCTAACGTAAGCCCCATTTGGACAGGGTGATTTTAACATTCCTGCGCTGGTCAGTGATTTTAATATGTGGGTAATAATTCACCCCCAGCCCGGTGATAATTACAGCCACAATTACTACAGCTTTTCTGTGAACTCACCGCTCCTCCTGGAATTTGTAATCCCATCCTTGTATTTTAAAGTGGATCTCTGATTTTTTTGTCCACGTTAAGAGCTGGTTACTGTTTTTTTTTCACAGCTAAGTGTGAAATCGTTGTGAAAATTACGTCAAAAATGTTTTTGCTAATGTGATAGATGGAAACAAATGGGCCTAGTTGGGAATGACAGAATAAATGAAAGCCATCAGCAGAGCAAGACCCCGTAAAAGCTCATCAAATGGGCTGTTGTAATGTCAGCTACATGTAGGTACTTACATTCTCTTTTTAGCCCCTTATCTGTTTACAGTTGGCAATTTTGCACCATTAAGAATATGCTGAATTAGCTATTAGCAGTTTGCAATGTAACTATAAATGTACTATCACTAGATTACTTTGTTAATAAAGAAAAGTTAAAAACGGGATGATTCTCAGGCAAGTTCTGAGGCATATTTTTTATTATCATTTCTAAATAGATTTATAGACGTTTATTTGCAATGGACATCAGAGTTTATGATATTCTCAGGCAATGTAACCGCGAAAACATGGAAGCGCGGTAAAGCGGAGCTATTTTCATTTCGGCGCCCATGTTATCCAATCTGTCAGTTTAAACCAGCTGCGATCAGGAGCGGAGCGGCTGCGCCAACCCGTGTGTCAAACTGTCTGTTTGTCCGTCGGTCTCTCTCTCCGTGTGCCTGATCGCGTGTCTTGCTGTAGACACAGCTGAGAAGTCAAAATCCCCATAAACCTGCATGTTTTATTTTGAAATTTGTTTTATTTTGTAAAGTATCGGGCTGCACTTTGGCCTTCCTGTTTGTGCTTGCCTGCCTGGCTCGACACATTTGCTCGCGGGCTGGCTGGTCCTGTGGAATATGTCCATGTATATTACTGACCATATCCTGCAATTTCCCATGGGTTAAAATGCTGTGCGAAACAATGAGTTAAATTGCCGAATAGTCAAGTAAATCTTTATAGCGCAAAACCACAATAGAAGTTATCTTTTGAAACTTTTCACTTTTCAGGTCTAGACCACACCCAGTATAGACCTTTTTCACTGCTGACATTTTGACTTGAACAAATGTTATTCATGACATCTGTGATGGTTGTCTATTTGCCACTAGAAAGTAAGCGTGTTTGACTAAAACGTGCATAAAAATTATTATTATTAGCATAAAAGGGCTGCCTAAATGATAAATTTGGCAATGCGAGACTACGTTACAACAAACCCCTTTCCCCCCAGTGCTGAAAACTTCCAAAAGGGGACACTGAAATGTAGAATATATTGTGATATTGTGGTTTTAGCTGCTGGATAATGTTAGCTTGCTTGCTCACTAACCGGTCAGCTACCACCACAAATAGAATCTAAGTAATTATGTGGGAAACACTGCAGATAATTCATTAGAATGACATGAATAAAGGTTACTAAACGTAACTCAGATGGTATACTATATACTATTCTTGATATCAGTGCTGTTGTTGTTTATGTTGCTGTGACATCCCTATACTGTTTTTAATTGTTATGTTCACGTGTCCACTTCCTTTGTCGGGATTGATTGTCATTCTGGTGTCATTACCCTCTCTTACTCGACTCTAGCACCCTTCCATATTTATAGACATGTGGAGCACTGGACATAATAATTTTTTTGCTTCATAAGAGGTACTTGCGGCTGAACATCATGCAGTAAATACTTAGAGGGGCCTGTCTTTTTTTCCTAGAAGCAGTGAGTGCAGCAACTTTTGGCTCGGATTTAATAGGGAAGGCTGGCGAATACCTGCTGTGTTAGATTTAGACTTAATTCCTCAGAAGGCACTTTGATTCTCTGTAAGCCAGGCAGGCACACAACCTTATATTTCAAGCGTCATTCTGGTAGAAATGTTAAAGGCAATAGTCAACATCTCTGTTCCTGATGAAACTTAACTACATGTAAGGACCACCACGTTCAACCTGTGAGCCCTGCACTGTAAGAAATATCTGCGTATTAACACTTATGCAACTTTATATTTTAACAAAAATTGTCCATAGTACGAGATTCACAGTTGTATGTTTTTTTCAGTTCGAATTTTATAGTTTGTGCTCCAACAACCTTTGCTGGCCACAGAGGGTTTTTGGGAGATTAAAGAAGTCCACGTTGTCACTTTTTTCTACATTTTTTATTTTGCGCTTTTTTCCGATCCTTTGTGACACTTTTTTACGATCTTTTTCCAATGTTTTTGAAGGTTGTTTTTTTTACGTTTTCAGAAGTTTACTAACTAAGCATCTTTGTATGAAAGAATTTTATGTAGGCCTAATAAAATGTTCTGTATTTTTACTGTAGCTACACACATAATTTCCTTGTTTTAATTACGGGGCAAAGTACGGGTGAGCTGCCAGAACTTTTTTTTATTTATATATTTTTTATTTTACGGATTTATTTCTTCTTGTGTGTGCTATCGTGTAAAGCATCTAACTTACCACTATTTGTACTTTTTTTTATTTCCTATGTAGTTAACCTTTTTACGTTTTGCTATACAGTACATGTTATTTCAGTAATTTCCAGCTGCAGATCTCTGTGATAGGTCAGCTTGCACTCACATCTGTGAGACATTTTCTCTTAACTTCCAACGAAAAACACCTTCTCTTGTACATTACAGAGAGAATACATGCTGTTCCACTTTGAACCACTTTAAGTTATTCCAGTTTTGTACTATTACATTGTAACCAACAGTTCTTTTATGTCCTCTCCTCTCTGAAACTCATGCAGCCTCAAAGCTGTCCTTGACAGCTTTGCTCTTTTCAGGTATTTAGAGAGCCACTTAAAAGTTTTATTTCCTGAAGTTGTGAACTTGAACATTATAATGAAATATCTCCGCAATAACAGGTGGTTTGGTTAGGTTCATCTGGGTTTTTGCTCAGTTTTTTTAGTACCAGTCACAAATAATAACCTAAAACGACCATGTGCAGAATTAGCAAATGTTCTCATGGATCCTGAAATAAAGAGGCAGAATGGTCTCATTTTTCAGCAAACAAAAACTTGTGCCAACGGGAAAAATCTGTCGGAAAAAAAAAAATAATGTTATATTTCTGTACATAATGGCTTTAATGTTGGGTTGGGTATGGGCAAGTCAGTGACATCCACAACATGACATCCACAGCCAGTGTTTTAAGAGTCTATGCTCTCCAGGTTAGGTTTTCATTGGTGCTAAAATTATGAATTAATTGACAGAAAATGTATCAAATGCACTTTGTTGTACACATTAAGTGACAGAAATAGTATTTTAACCATCTCACAAGCAGTTCTGAATAAGCATATACTGGCAGCTGAAGAGTCTCCAGCCATGCTGGCAGTTTTCTGGGGATCTACTCAGACACAACAGTGCTTTGAGCTAAATGCTAATGTAGGCATGCTAACATACAGTGACAATGCTAACATGCTGATGTTCAGCAGGCATAACGTTACCATGTTCACCATCTTAGTTAAAGGACCAATGTGTCGTATTTAGTAGAATCTAGCCGTGAGGTTGCAGGTGAAAACTAACAGAATACCCCTTACCCATGTTTATGTGAAGTGCTCATTCTAAGCTAACCAAAACAAAATGATTCTTAGTTTCAGGTGAATATACAATAACAAAAATATAATTATGAATAATAATAATTAAAAATAATAATTCAATTTCTGCTAATATATCCCCCTAAATCCTATACATTGCTCCTTTACGTGTTAGTATGCTAATGTTTCCTAATTAGCAATAAACACAAAGTACAGCTGAGGCTGGTGGGAATACATTTGGTTTTGTAGGTATTTGACCAAACCAGTATTTGAAAGTCAGGGGATCATGTAGGGATTTATCCTCTGGGGACTATGCATGTCTTTACCAAATGTGTTGGCAATTCAACCAATAGCCTTTTGAGACATCTCACTAGAAAACAAAAATGTCCACCTCATACTGGTGCTAGAGAAAAAGTCAGAGGCTCACCAACGTCAATAGGATTCATCCCCTGGGCACCGTGAATTTCTGAAATGTAGAATAATCAATAATTAAAATCTTCAATAATTTATATAGATAGTTTTATTAAAAATAATTATAAATGCTCTTACATGAATATGAACTTGTTAAGAAGGATTTGAGGCACTTAACATATTAAAGTGAAAAATCACTGTTTGTGTTTTATCTGCCTATAGACTACACAAAACTGTCAGTTTTATAAATGGTGTTTCTGATTTTCTGTCATCGATGCAGCCTGGATGTGACTGGACGTTTTCTAATACTGATTTTGTTTTAATATCCATGTTTGTTGCTCTGACATTTTTGCCTCTGAGTTCTTTAGCTTGATTAATTTCTTTAACTGAGTCTGTACTCTCACTGGGCCCACTCAGTCTAGGGGACACACTCTTACATGATCTGTGGGCCGCCTATTTGAAGTCTGCCTTTCATCACTGAAGATATTCAAACAGACTGTCCTATTCCAAAGTCTCATTCAAATGTGGCCTACGGCTGTGCCTTTAGACACGACTACTGCTTGTGACTGCAGGTATCCCATTATCCATTCAAGTGAAGTTTGGGAATATGGGACCAAATCCCATGTACCAGTTGTATTTAGTTTAGGTGGTCACTGGTCAGCTTTTATTGTACACGAGTACTGTGAAGCTTGCTGGATCTTGCTTTTATAGTTACCATTTTGTCGGCCATTTAAGGACAAATTGCTGTTGGTAAATCTTTCGACCTTGCTGCTTGATCAGAACACATTATTTGTTCCCTGCAGAAGAGCAGCAGCGCTAGCTGTCTGTCCCCTGAAGGCTACATCTTCATAGGCTACATTCATCAAAGTGAATTACCCTTGAATTTGGACATAGCAATAATGTTGTCATTGGCATACAACAAAATGTACAATGCTAAGTAGCTTTCCGTTTTTATTTTCCAACTGGTAACTGTCAGAAAATCTTTAAAAAAAATCTTGTTCACTGGAGGGTAAAATGTCAACAGCCCTTACAGAGGCAAGAACAAATATAAATTATGTTTGATGCACAACAAAGAACATCCAGCCTTGCATTTGTGCTAAGACTACTTACTTTAGTCAGGAACACTAGTCATAGATTTAACCATTTATTGCAATGAATGGAAATACAGTTATGCTTGTTGCTGATGGCTCTGCTCTTGATAATGCTCCCTGGACCAGCCAAGCAGCATGCTAAGCTGAAACAGGGAGCACCATGCATAATCCCCCCTGGGTAAAAAAAGAGTGAGCCAAAAGCTCAAAAACATTGAAAACCATTTTAAACTTTGAGTCATGTTAGGACTCTGAACTAGGAAGGTGGAGGCTGAGGTTGTGGAGGCAAAATGTTGCCAGCAGCAGAGAGTGAAGCAGCGTCAGTGTAGCAGGGATCAGTGAGGAGGGAGTTACATTTAAAAGGGCCGCCTTGATGTGACAATGGCTGTGATTGGTGTGAGTCTGATAAGAATGATAATTCAATCGGGGCCTATGACTTCCTGTCCTGTATGAACTAACGCTTAGCTTAATTTTATCCTTCACTACAATGTGCAAAATCATTTTGCAGGTTCAAGGCTGTAGACAGGACTGCAGTGTCTGGTAAATGATCTGAAGTAGTTTTATTTGTTGGCAGTTCAGACAAAGTGCCTTGCCTGTTTACCATGGTCCAAAATGATCCAAACAGAATGCATAGTGTAATGCTCGAGTTTATTAGAAGATAAGGGTAATTTATCTGTGCAGCTGGCTGCAGTTGAGCTTCTATATAGCAAAATCTACATGTGTTTGAAACCCTGTCTGATCATTTCCTGCTAGAAAGTCATCTATAGGCTTTTGGGGGATTTTCATTTATTTAGTTTTACTGTCTACACTAGTGGAGCCGCTCAAGGCATGGCAATGTCGTCCTGTCGATCGGTCAGTCCACCAGCTATTAAATAGATTGCCATAAAATTTTGTACAGACATTAATGGACCCAGATGATAAAGCCCACTTTCACTTTCCCCTGACTTTTCCTCGATCACTACCGGCAGCTTGACATTTGGGGGTTTTAGTGAATTATCTAATACATTTGGTAATCCCCTGATCCGTTATTTATGCTCAATGCATTGGGTTAACAGATTTCTACTGTAGGTTTTGATTTTGAGCATACGCATGGAGCCGCTGTGACTTTTTAGTTAAAATGGTAATTTGCATAACAGGCAAAATGACAACTAATGAATCAATAAATTATTGAAATAATTTCAGAGGAAGTACATTTGTTTTTCAAATGGGGAATGTAACACAGTAAGACACCCTTTTTTTAAGAACTTGATGTTTTTGTGTCATATAATGAATGATGAATATTTAACTAAAGTCTACTTATTTGTTCTTATTTTGAAGTTAGTGAAACATATTGTATGTTTGGTTTGAAGACGTAGCTCTGTCTTTCCCGATCACTGCATGAAAGTTGTATTTGTCTTTGTTTCACTGCAGTGTTTTAATAGCACACTGAATACTGTTCCAGAGGTCTTTGTTCCCTGCCAGTAAACATTTCTGGGGGGAAATTGTGCAGTGAATATTGCTTTATTATTAAATCAGTCGTGTGAAATGCTGCTGAAACAATGGTGGCCTCAAAAAAGCCTTCCCACTTGTGAAGTAAAGCAATGGCAACATCTGCGCCGTCAGATAGTCATGGCTGTCAATAATATTTACACTATGAATTCATATCTTCAGTGCATATTGTTCTAAAACCAACAATATGAAAAGCTGATAAAGCTGCTGTCGTGAAAATGTCCTCATTTTGTCACATTGAAATTGCTGCCAACAGTGTTTTCATTCCCCCATTTCTTTCCGGGGGATCTTCTCCAGTTTAATCAAATGCTGCGTCTTGTTTCGGGGATTTTTAAAGCTCTTGTCACTGAGCAATGTTAGCACGAATTTAGTTTCAGTTCACATATATACCGCTGAGGCAGCAAATCTTTGCTTCTTTGATGGATTTCCCCCTTACTTTGTGATTCGCAATCCGCTAACACTTGTAAGACAAACTTCAATACATGCCCTCTAAACATAGCTAATGCCTCTGCTAAAACACACTTAGCTCAAGTGCATTGTGGACATATGGTATTGTAAGAGCAGTTTTTGTCCTTCGTCCTTAAGATCATATTGTACAGTAGCTTTACATGACAGACCAGTCAGTCTCTATTCACTTGCCTCCTACTTTGAAGCAAGAGAGGGACATTTACTATCTCACCAAAAGGAAGAACAATTAAATAGTATGAGTGGGATTATCTTGTTAAACAAAGCTGTTCATTTCCACATTAGTTTACTAATTCTGCACCCTTCCTTTCCTGTGAAATAGAATTGGTCACGAATGGCTGTGTCATTTTCATTGAATTGCAACATGAAAAAGGTAAAAATAAACTAAAAATAAGAGTCATGTTGGTATTGTCCAGCAAAAGACCCCAGCCAAATACTGTATGTGTTTGGTGTACCATGTCAAATAGTATACGTGTGTCATCCACTGTTTTTTCATCTATACTAACGTTTTGGCCATGTTATGCCTTTATTTGTTAGTGATAGTGGGGAAAGACAGGAAATGTGGGGCGAGAGAGTAGGCGATGATATGCAGCGATCAGGTCAGGCCAGCAGGGAATCGAACCAGCGACTCGCGTTTCAGTGCATTTGTGGCCATGTGGCTATCGGGTCGACCCGTCTTTAATATTTAAATGGGTTCATTTGTTGATGAAGCCTTCCCAATGTCACTTACACCATTTTCCTGTAAATATTCCTATTAGTAACAACTTATCAGTGCAGGCCTACAGTAATGCCAACTGTATTCATCACAAACATGTGTCAAGGTGCCACAGAGAGATACTTTCTCATTATTAGAATTTTTGTAATGTACATTTTGTTTAAAATTATTATAAGATGGGACTCTTTATCCTGAATTTGTCCAAAATGTTCCTTGTATATATAGTAAAATAAATGTTTTAGCAGTTCTGAAACAGCCAGTCAGTAATTTGATTTGAAAATGAATTGCATATACTGTTTTGATAATTGAGTAATCATATTACATACATATTACTTATTACTCAACAAAAGCCCCCAACCATGATTGGTTCCAGCTTCTTAAATGTGAAGATTTGCAGCTTTTCTCAGTTTAATGTTATCGTACACGCAAAATGTTTGGGTTTGATTGTTGATCAATATGATAACATCACTTGAATATTAGTTGAATCTATAATTGTTTTTTTAAATAAAAATAAGTTGCAGCCCTGATACATAAATTAGTGTAAACTTACGATATATACAAATAATACACATTTTGGATGGTTTCCATGTGAAGGCCTGTCAAGAAGTTTCCGTTAGTCAGTGAGGTGAATTGGCATGTCAAAGGTCTCCGATGTTGAATTCTACTTAAAAGCCATGTGTAAATTTGCTTTACCCCCCATGACCTCATTCACTGATTTCAGCCATTCCACTGAAATGAATCAATTCAATTTCCAAAAAACGTGCTGTCATCCTTAGCCATATAGTTCAATCTCAGAACTATCCAACACTATTGACGCTACAGTATCCCACTGCCTTAACAATACTTAGGAGGAAATGAGATCAACACTAACTTGATTTTCACATTAGTATATCAGTTCTCCTCCATTGTGGATATTTGTAATATCCACTTTGAAAGGTTCACTCCACAAGGCAAACTTTGCCAGTGTTTAATAAACTGTTCAAGGTGAGGTAAGATGTGTTCAAATTGCATTCCCCCAAAGACTTCAGCAAAAAGCCATGCAGTTATGAAGAACAGATCAAGAAACCTGTACTGTGTATGTTACGCCCCTGAAAAGGGGAGAAATAATCACAAGAGTGATGCGCAGATGTTTCCTCACTGAGAACTTTAGTGTAATCCATTTTACAACAGTACCACATTTTACAGACCAGATCTACAGGAAATAGTTTTGTAGGGTACAAGGCTTATAAAAGTCACAATAGCATACACTGTAATTTACTGAAACATATAAAACATTTTCAATATAACTGTTAAGCACAAATTAGTTTTAGCTCAGTAAACCATAACTAAATGTATCACAAATGTCAATAAAGTGCTTGAAACACATTGAAACACATTATACAAATAACACTGCAAAATATATTATTAACTGCGTACATGTTAATTCACAATTGACATAAAATGGCGTCTTAACTCAGTATGGAGCTATTCTTCTCTGTAACCGAGCGGGGGCTCCGCTCACACACACACACACACACACACACACACACACACACACACACACACACACATTACGTTCTGCAAACTTAACTCTAACTTACTTAAAATGTTACTAACACACACCTTAAACACTATTGACATGTTAGAAAGTAGCAAGTTATTAAATGAACTCCGTTTTATCAATAACATACCTGAAAAGGGGAGAAATAATCACAAGAGTGATGAGCTATTTTAGAATCCTCACATGCTATAAACTTACTAATACCTTTAGTGTATAACAGGCTATGAGTATTTCCTTTACCCTGCCACATGTACACTTCTGCATCTACGTTTGCTGGGAAGTTTTTTCTGGCTTAACTTTCCATGAAGACGTCATGGCAGTTATTTTTTTAGCCCATTAAAGTAGTCCATTTAAGGAACTATAATACTGTCCTCTTGTTAGTTCAGTAAATACAATGACTAAATCGAAAGCTAAAGTTAAACCACTATGCTCAGAAAAAAAAAAGTAGTTTTTCAAGCTTTTTCTTAATATATGATACGGTTAACTTTCTGCTTGGCTCCATGTCCATTAGCTAACTATTGATTGAATAAAACTGAATCCAGCACCGAGTTTTTTCTTTTTTTGCCATCTCTATGAGGCCAACTTAAGGACAAAATTCCCCACCAATGGTCCAAAACGTTTTTTTTTTTTTCATATTGTAGGTGTATCTTTTATTTTTTGTATGTGTGAATCCAACAGCGGGTTCAACTTTCTTGAACCCAGACGGGGACTCTGGAACGGAGGCAGACAGCGAGCCTCAGCTGGCCTTTTACACCGACCCAAACCGCAGTCGCCGCCGGAGTCGAGGTATGAGAAATGGTAACGCCAACAGCGCGTGGGGCTCAGGGGGTAAGGAGGATTTATACACCTACAGACAGTTAATCCCGCCGTCTGATGGTATTACCATCGCCATGACGCATGACAAGTAACCTTTACAGTGCATATAGCAGATGGATGGCAGTGTTGTGTGTGCTCGTGTTTTTGACTTCTAAAGGAAATACATGGAGTTTGTGTACACGGTATGCTGTGGATGTACTGTACATAGGTGTGTGTTGTCACAGTGGTTGTGAGCATGTAACAATGATCTCAGTGCATCTGCATACACGCTTGTTGACTGAAATCAAACAAGACCGTGAGATCAAAAATGTTCAGTGCCGAATATTTTGATATCCATTGCATCTTACGACATGAAAAAAATAAATAAAAAATCACTATTTTGAAATAATATTACACACAAATATTATTTCTAAGGAGGAGCCTTTCAAATGTGTCAAAGTGAAGTGGTGCAGTCCGCTTTATCTATTAGCATGCCATGTCCTAGCAGTTTTGATGTACAGTAATGGGGTGTGGAAGAGAGACATCGGGAAAATAAATAAATAAAGAGACAGTGCCCTCAAAATAATAGCTGCTGTCAGAAGGCGTTACAAGCCTTCACAACGCCTCTGAGCCAATTATTCCCCCGTCATGTGCACAGGTGTCACAAACATGGCGATGCCTCCAGAAGTGCAGCCAACACCTTTAATTAGAGCAAGAATAGAAAAACGGTAGTTCCAAACTGAACTATGTTGTTTACATACATCCAGAGGAAAGGAATGATCTGTGAGGTGTGAAGTCTTTAAGTATGAAGTGGGGGGGGATGAGAATAATAAAACATTCTACTTTAAAAAAAAATATATTAACCAAATGACTACTGGTTTTTGTAATGTCATAAAAATAACATGAAAATTAACTTTAAAGAAGGTGAATGTAATGCCCCACATCCAGTTTTTCTGGGTAATTTAACTGATTGGATAAACTAGCTTCATACATAATACGATAGGTCAGCTTTCTACTTTGGCTTTTGTTTAAAGGATCGCCTTGGGCAGCTTCTGTGTGAGAAAGTTCTGCCAGAGTCATTTAAAAGTGACGATGTAATTTGGAGTTATTCTGCTTGTGAAAAAGTGACCTCTTTAAACAAAGTGTGAGTGGCTTTATTCAAGGTCACAGTGATGGGTGTGTGTGTGTGTGTGTGTGTGTGTGTGTGTGTGTGTGTGTGTGTGTGTGTGTGTGTGTGCGTGCGTGCGTGTGTGCGCGTGTATTTTTACAGTCTATGGTTGCACTCTGGAGTAAAAGAGATAAGGGGAGCATTCTCGCTCTGGCAGAGAGCGAGAACAGAGGAAAGAGGGAAGGTTGGAAAACAACCTCTGAACCACTTTTATTTCAGCCCATGTCTCTTTTTTTTCCCCCACATCCCAGCGTGGATGTTAATATCCTTCAAAGGTATACCTTATTTGTGTGCCACCGAGCTATGCCTAGTCTAAACCCTGCAAAGGCTGGAGGTTTTTGATCCAAAGGTCCTTTTCATGGCTGTTAAGCCCATTTTTTTGGCTTATGTGTGAAATGACTCCCTGTGTAAGCAGTGTGAGTGTAATATATATATATATATATATATATATATGTGTGTGTGTCTGCGTGCATGTATGTTTATGGTATACAGGGAATGTGGGGGAGTAAAATGCGGTCAGTGCTTCATATACCTGTATCGTTTGTTGTTCCCTGTACTCCCCTCCCTCCCTCCCTGTGCATTTGCTTCCAGCAGCAGGTTCCCCCCGGAGCCCCATCAATAAGACCACCCTGACTCTGATCAGTGTCATCAGCTGCGTGATCGGCCTGGTTTACTCCTCTCACCTTTCCTGCACCCTCGCCGTCCGAGTAATCCTCCATGTGCCGGAGCACCTCATCGCTGACGGTAAGGATTTACACTAGCCTAGACCTTTTCTCCCACACACACCTCTGTGGGCACTCAAAGCCCCAGGGGGCTGGGATGGCATTTTTCCACAGCTCTCCCTGGAGTTCAGCTCGCTATTTCTCTCAAACAGAGTGCCTGCGTTTTGCAGGACGAGCTGCCGATTTGCTTTGCTCTCTCAAAGACAAAGGTAAATGCCATGCCGACTGCCCCCTCCCGAGCTTCCCGTGTGAGACCACACAACAGATGTGCCCTCAAAGCATCAGAGCACATTGAGGCCAGGTCGCAGTGACCACCCGCAGCTAACCCTCCATCACTCTTCCCCCTTGTACTTTTTGATATGTTGAACCACCTCACTAATGAATTTCAATGTAGCACCTGCAGAAGAAAAAAAAAAAGAAAGCACCGCGGGGGCCAAGCGCCGACTCCTGCTCGCTCATTGGCATTTTTCAGCCGTTACAGGAGTGAGCTGGCAGTCCAGATATATTATAGACTGTGACTAGGTTCACTCATCTATCATCTGGAGGTCTGATTTGATTCGGAGCGCTGCTGCTTTCCGGTGGTATACGCTGGCCTGCCAGGGAGATATTAACATTCCAGGGAGGCGTCCAGGGAGGGAACTTTGAAAGGAAAGATGAAAGATGGTGAATTCGCCTGTTGAATTACAAAACTGGGATCGATTTAGAATGCTTCCATAAATGTCTCCACAATCTCATCAGACTTGATTTGATGTCATGGTAAATCAGATGAAAATCTGGAATCTACCACTGAGTAAAGAAGCTATTAATGCCAACAGCTGCGTGTGTGTCTGCCTTCAAATACTGTGAAGAAAAGCACAGAAACGTGGAGTCACAGCTTTCTCCTTGCCTTTAACATCAGGGAAAGTAATCATCTGGAGATGTTTTTCTGTTTACGCAGGATGACAATATCTGTTGCTATTCCAGATAAGAAAGGACAAACTTTTCTTTATGACTAACCTGGAGACTAAAATAGAAATATGATCATGGTTTATCATCTTAAATTGTATTTTGTGTAAATAGAGCTCTGACTACCATCTGTGTTTTGCCTGAGACGTGTTAATAGAACATCTACAACTATGATTTGGGGTGGCCCAGTGGTCTAAAGCGTAACGTTCCCCTCATAGTGATAGTGGCTGAGGACCTTTGTTGCATGCCATTCCTTGCCCTACCAACCCCTGGATGGCCATCTGCCAGAACCTGAACATTTCAGTCATTCAGTGGCTCATAAAATTTGCAGGATGTTGATAATAGAAACTCACCAAATGGTGGACAATCTTAGAGGCTGATAAAGAGGGAAAATGTCTTCAGGCCAGTGCAAAGTAGTCTGGATCAACAAAAGTACATTTCCAGGATAAAGCCCGATATCACAGGCAAGATGTCAACTTTCTGTGTGTTGCCATTCTCAAAATCCCTTTTTTACAAAAAAACAACAACTTTGAGCCAGACGCTGACAATGGCAAGTTTGGAAGACACTTTGGATTGTGCAATAAAGCAGGCCTGCTTTGTTCTTTCGGGGAATGATTGTTAGGATTTACAAAGAATATGGTTACGGAATTTAAGTGAGACGTTTTGGGACCGATTGGCGGGGATAGCTATGGACGAAGTACACACGGCGATACACTGGTAAGAGCAAATTACATGAAACCATGTCTCGAGGTAATTTAAATAGCTCACCTTACTGTGTAAACGGTTAAATTCATTTAATATTGTATGTGGCGTTTTCTTTTTCAGGATGCAAATGTTCCACCAAAACAAGTTTCTTTTCCCAAGACCATTTTGCAGAGCCACCGCGGCTGTGTCCAGAACTTAGCGCCACCCAAGACGATTGTGATAGGTTTAAAGAAACGCAAACAACCCAGAGCGTTTTTTTTCACCTATCCCCTAGAATGTATCTGTGGTGTAGCCAGACATTACTCCACAGCGCTGTGGAGATAGGTGTGGCAATGCAAGACTAGTGCAAAGTGACAAACAATCCCAAGAGTCTACAGCCATGATAGCGGCTCGTTTAGGCACAGCAGTGCTTTGACCTAAATGCTAACACAAGGTTTAAGTCAGAGAGTTATTACTTTATAGGGATGTAAGAGAAAATCAATACACTTGAGTATCACAATATTTTATTGCGATAAAAAAATGTAAACGTTCAAAAATATTCATGTAAGACACTGGTTCACATTTATGTTGTGTTTAAGCCCCCTACCGCTAGATGACTATGCTGAGACACACCACTAGTGTCCTTGCCTAGCAGTGCCTAGCAGTGCCTGACTTTTTGCTAGAAGCTAACAATGTAGCTATGGCTGAACTTTGGCCTACTTTAGCATATAAACATTTGCTCACTAAGAACCTGTGAACCACAATCCCAAACTGGCTGTTTGATTTTCTGTGTACTGAATTGTTTACCTAAATTAAACTTCTTTGACTTTTATGAACATCATGTCTTTTTTTTTAATATTAGTTTTTCTAAAATCCCAATATATCGCCTTACGCACAGTATCGAAATATATTGCAATATATTGAATCGTGACCCATGTATTGTGATAGGTATCGTATCGCCAGATTCTTTCCAATACACAGCCCTATTACTTTAATGTCTTTTCTTAGTTTTTTCCATTGGTTAAGTGTTTCAGTTATGCAGCATTTTCTACTCATAAATATCTTATGTGATATTGCTAAATATCTGCATGACAGCACTATTCAGACTCTGACTGAAGTGTTGTACAGTGGTGCTTAAAACAGCGATTAAGCCTGGTGCCCACTCCACCTATTTTATCTCTGGAGGTCCTTTCAGGGATACGTGGCCTCCTGTGAGATTCACATTTGAGATGATGATGATGAATATATTACTGGAGTTGGTTCCAGGTTCATATTCTATTACATGAGTTTTTATTTTTTTTGTCAGAAGTCAGTTACACTCTGTTTTTTTGCATACATCCACAAAGCATTTATTTTTACCATTAGAATCCATTTCATGATTTAAAACCAAAAATTCTACATATATACCACAATTGCCAAAAGACATCAAATAGGACATAAAATGTGCCATAAAAACAGAAACATTGCTGATTGGCGTCTTAAGTTTGAAAGTTTTTACGAGCAATTTTATGACTCTCCACAATAAAAAACAAAACAAAAAAAAGATGTGTCTGGCCATTTGCAGCGTGTGCTCTAGTTTTAAAGTGATCATCAAAGGGGATGGCACTAACTAGGGCACACAGAGCCTGCCAAGAAGTCATTAAATATGTTTGGGTTAGCAAATTCCCGGTGCAGCCCATGTTTGCAAACGGACAGGGCTTTGGTCAGTGAGTGCTGCTGCTAATTTACAGAGATCACACAGTGGATAGTCTATATCCTTGACTTCTGTTCCACTTCCGGGATTGCTCTGGTGCCGCAAGAAATTTCACTGGATGCGTGTATTTTCGCTGATGTCCGTTTCCTTCCGCTTCCTTCCGCTTTCTTTGTGATGTCATTTTAAACTCCGGTGTATTTCTGAGGACTATGGTTAACTGCTCCTAAGATCTCTGCAGGGTAAATCCAGACAGCTAGCTAGACTATCTGTCCAATCGGAGTTTTCTCTCGCACGACTATTTTGCAGCGGCTCCGTGCGGAGCTAGGCGCCGCCCATGCCGATTGTGATTGGTTTAAAGAAATGCCAATAAACCAGAGCATGTTTTTTTCCCATCCCAGAATGCTGTGTGGAGTAGCCAGACCCTCCTCCGCTGCACAGCGTGTGGATGGTCTGGCAAAGCGAGACAACACAGCGGATAACTCTCAGTATCGGGTATTATAGTGACAGCTGCTGTGTCGGGTGTCCAGAGGCCTCTTCCTCTCAGTGGCGGTTCTTTCGTGGTTTGGCTGGTTACATTTTAAGTTGTTGCATTTGATTTATTTTTTTTAATAACTT
The DNA here is from genome assembly GCF_010015445.1 of Perca fluviatilis. Taxonomy (NCBI): domain Eukaryota; kingdom Metazoa; phylum Chordata; class Actinopteri; order Perciformes; family Percidae; genus Perca; species Perca fluviatilis. The sequence continues at coordinate 10,430,608 of NC_053122.1, forward strand.
ACTTTTTCCAGGCAGTTGCAAACTGACTTTAGGAGATGTTTAACATGTTAGCCTGGTCCACCATGGCTCCCTTCAGTGAAGTATTTCAAGATGCAACACCTGTGAGAACTTCACATTTAATTCAGTGTCACAATTCGACATCAATTTTTAAACAAGTACTAATTTCAGATAAATATGCGGTCCTTCTCTCATTGACCTTGATTACAGTAACAGAGTTTAACCTCCTGCTCCACAAATTACCTCACCTGGTCAAATACCTAGAATTTGACAATTACATTTTTTTCTTTTTTTTTAATGAAGAGAAGGTAATTATAATTTAAGACTGTTCTTTATCTTTGTAACTGGTAAAGCGAGGACTATTGTAAAATTAAGATGTGTTAAGATGGGTTAAATTATGGAATGAACTTATTGACGAGTTGTTGATCTGTTGAGTTTCAAAAAAAGCTTTGAAATTTAAAATATTTAAGGGTTATGAAGTAATTTGATTAAAATGTAAAATTACTAGGATTGTACTCAAATATTTAGTTTCATTTAGTTTTGTTGGATGTCTGGGTGATTCTATGGGGATTATAGGATAGGCAAAAATAAGCATCGGCTTTAGCCTATTCCTTTTTCGGTTAGCTACGGTGGCAAATTGTAGAAAAAAATAATTGTTTCTTTCATGTACAGTATGTTAACCGAAATAAAATTATTCATCATCATCATCATCATCATCATCATCATCAAAACAAACAACAGTACAATGCAGCTTATCAACATTGTCAAGATGTTAGTCATATATGGTTGTACTTTTTTACGTTTACTTTTTTAGTCATCTATAATCACATTCATTGTAGCTGAAACAAATGTCAAGTAAACAATGCGCAGCTAAATTAATTTTTTTTAAATTAAATCATAAAAACTTCAATTTAAAGGGCCCTTACAAGCTGTTGGCAGATGCAGAGGATCTGTTGACATGGCACTAGATTGCAACACTAATCCCATCACGTTGCTTTGTTTATGCCACTGATGAGAAGATCAGTGTGAGATGAGTGCAATTTGTGCGCAGATTCCTGGGGAGTTCAGGAGAAAACAGCGCTGGAATAAATTGTTAATCAATTGTTACTTGTTGATTCCACAGTCAATAATTGTACAATGCAATACAGTATAGTGACATTGTTGACATGGTTTCTTTTAAGTAAAAGTGCAGAGTAGCCTGAACAGTTTCAGAGTTTGAGTGAATTCTCTTACACGTCCTCAACTTTAACCAAGTTTCTATGCAGTTCCAGTCAGGGCGTGTAGCCAATTCAACCTGCGTGCTATCGTCCTAAATATAATTGAATCAAATGCACACTGTATGTAAAGTCATTGGCTCAGCAAGAAATATATGATTAGGAGAGAAGTCCATAACACAATTTATCTCTGCACCAGTGGGAAGGACAAAGAAGACAAGGTTTTTCAGTAAACCCGCAGCCAAACTAAGACCTTCCTTTGGTGCGAACAGTAAGCCCTCCAAGCTACACGAACATTTGATTCATTTATTTATGACATTGTCGGAGCCATCACCATTTTAATCTTTGCAAATATTTATCCAAACGCCATGGGAAATAAGCACACACAATTCAAACCTCTTCACTGTTGCTTTCCTCATCCCGTCGCATGTGCTTGGCTGCAGGGCACCAAAAGTGGCTACATGTGGTTACTGATAATATCCAAGAGAAGTGTTACTCTTCTTTTTACAGGTATTGTTTCATTAAAACGTTTCTGGCAGTTTGCTAATTTCCATTTTTTATTTTTTGAATCTGTTAAGGTTTGTTGTCCTTGTCCTTACTTTAATGATACTAAATAATATGAATTATTTTTTTCAATTATCACAGTAGTGGTTGAGAAGGTTGTTTGAGTCGTTTTAATGCAATGTCGGGCCAGGTTGATTTTGAAGCCAAATAAATCCTCTGCTGGGATTTATTTGATCAAATATTTATGTTCTGCCTTTATCAAACTATTTAATTTTGAAGGTTTTCTAACATAACATGCCTCTCTTCCCCGTTCTGTGTAGAGCGATCCAATTGTCTGCTTGCTGTCTTTAAATCATCTGAAGTGTTTTTAGTTTCAAGGTCCAAAAAATAGTGTCTTGTTTTTCACATTTTTAATAAATAAAAAAAACACATCTTTTGAAATGATGAAATCAACTTTCATTCCAAAAATGTGAGTTGCAGTTATTTGGTTCCATGTTTTGAATGCATACTGCTTTGTACTTACTGTCCTTTTCTTCTTCTTCTTCTTCTTCTTCTTCTTCTTCTTCTTCTTCTTCTTCTTCTTCTCTTTCCTGCTTTTCCACCCTCCCTCCCTCCACCTGCCATGTATTCATCCACCCTCCAAATCCCTTTGCTTCCTTTCCCATTCCTCTATCCGTCTCTTTTTTTCTTCCCTCTGAATTTTCTTTCCTTCTACTCTGTGTCTTTCCATCCATCCTTCCCAGGATCAAGGTATATTTTGCTGCAGGGGAGCCAGTTGGACGCCTCAGACTGGCTGAACCCGGCCCAGATCTTGTTGTACTACCAGCAGAACGCCAGCGGGCCCTGGGTCAACGAGCTGTGTGGGCGACGCCTCCTGGACCCCTGTGAGCACCAGTGTGATCCGGAAACAGGTGAGCCGAGGACACAACATTAACAAGTATCAGTTCTGTTTCCATGAAAGTCATATTTATTATTAGTTTAAATTAGAGCTGGGCGATATGGAATAAAACTAATATCACAATATTTTTGACCAAATACCTGAATATCGATATTGCGGCGATATTGTAGGGTTGACAATTGGTGCTTACAAAAAAAATATTTACACGAGAGATTTTGATAAATAATCATCATTAATGTGTATATAATAACTACGTGGGTAAAGGCAAATAGTAGAAAAGCTAGAACAGTCTGTTAAGTTCAAAAAATGACTTCTCTTTACTGTAATCCAGCCATTTAAACCAGGGACAGATAACACTTGTGTCGTATCACAATATTACGATATCCAAAATCTAAGATGATATCCAGTCTTGTATCACAATATCGATATAATACCGATATATTGCCCAGCCCTAGTTTAAATAAAGAAGCTCTCGGCTCTCTGGCTTGACTATCTACGTCTCGACTTCCATGAAGAATACTTTACAGTTGGTAAAACTTTGGCTTATGCTTGCAACTTAACCAGTAAACATACAGTAGGCCTTGGCATCTTGACCCCACCACTTACATCCATAGAAATATTAATTATTACAGCTGTAGTTCCATCATCTTTATTGTGACTATCACTGTTCATCTTACCCCCAACCAGCACCGTCAGACACCGCCCACCAAGAGCCTGGGTCTGTCCCAGGTTTCTCCCTAAAAGGAAGTTTTTACTCGCCACTGCATGCTCTTGGGGGAATTACTGGAATTGTTGGGTCTTTGTAAATTATAGAGTGTGGTCTAGACCTACTCTATCTGTAAAGTCTCTTTAGATAACTGTTATGATTTGATACTATAAATCAAATTGGATTGAACAATAGTTTAACTCACTTTACATAATTATGGGCTTTATTGTAAATATGTTATTTAAACTTGGTTTGACATGGCACATCTGTGAATATACCAAAACAATTCCACAACCAACAAACACTGACCAACAAAAAAGATGCTAAAGAATAAGTTCATTTGTTTGTGAAATAAGGAAGAAAATGTGTCCATAAAGTGAATTTTAACGTCATAGGACCATCGTCAGCCCAACTTACAAACAATTCTTTAGACTTAAAGGGAAAGTTCACCACAAAATAAAAAATTACATTACTCTTACGTGTAGCGATATTTATCAATCTAGATACCTGTGGTGTAAGTTGCCCAGTGTTGGAGATATCGGCCGTGGAGAAGTCTGCCTTCTCTCCAATATAATGGAACTAGATGACAATCGGCTTGTGGTACTTAAAGCGTCAAAACAACAGCTATGTCTCTTTCCAGAAATCATAACCCGGTTACTCAAGGTAACCCACATACCTGGTTGGGAGTAGTTTCATGTAGGAACTATTTTCTCTATCACCGTGCAGAAGGAAGCGTGCTCATGGACGAGAGGCTTGTGACAGTGATGTAAACATTAACAACGTCCTCCTCGGCTAAGCTGTAGCGTTAGCAGTATCGATTAGCTACAGTTACAGCTCAGCCAAGGAGGACGAGCCTTTTGTTATTCATTACTGATGAAATCAATTAAATTGTGGTGAACAACAGACACAGAGGAAGAATGTTGCAGTTATTGGCAAAAAATAAATAAATGTGTTTGCTCTAATTGGAAAAAGAACTCCCTGTCTACATCTGCAATATACAGTGCCTTGCGAAATTATTCGGCCCCCTTGAACTTTTCGAACTTTTGCCACATTTCAGGCTTCAAACATAAAGATATAAAACTGTAATTTTTTGTGAAGAATCAACAACAAGTGGGACACTATCATGAACTGGAACGGAATTTATTGGATATTTCAAACCTTTTTAACAAATAAAAAACTGAAAAATTGGGCGTGCAAAATTATTCAGCCCCCTTAAGTTAATACTTTGTAGCGCCACCTTTTGCGATTACAGCTGTAAGTCGCTTGGGGAGACTGAAATTTTTGCCCATTCCTCCTTGCAAAACAGCTCGAGCTCAGTGAGGTTGGATGGAGAGCGTTTGTGAACAGCAGTTTTCAGTTCTTTCCACAGATTCTCGATTGGATTCAGGACTTTGACTTGGCCATTCTTACACCTGGATATGTTTATTTGTGAACCATTCCATTGTAGATTTTGCTTTATGTTTTGGATCATTGTCTTGTTGGAAGACAAATCTCCATCCCAGTCTCAGGTCTTTTGCAGACTCCATCAGGTTTTCTTCCAGAATGGTCCTGTATTTGGCTCCATCCATCTTCCCATCAATTTTAACCATCTTCCCTGTCCCTGCTGAAGAAAAGCAGGCCCAAACCATGATGCTGCCACCACCATGTTTGACAGTGGGGATGGTGTGTTCAGGATGATGAGCTGTGTTACTTTTACGCCAAACATAACGTTTTGCATTGTTGCCAAAAAGTTCGATTTTGGTTTCATCTGACCAGAGAACCTTCTTCCACATGTTTGGTGTGTCTCCCAGGTGGCTTGTGGCAAACTTTAAACAACAGTTTTTATGGATATCATTAAGAAATGGCTTTCTTCTTGCCACTCTTCCATAAAGGCCAGATTTGTGCAGTATACGACTGATTGTTGTCCTATGGACAGAGTCTCCCACCTCAGCTGTAGATCTCTGCAGTTCATCCAGAGTGATCATGGGCCTCTTGGCTGCATCTCTGATCAGTCTTCTCCTTGTATGAGCTGAAAGTTTAGAGGGACGGCCGGGTCTTTGTAGATTTGCAGTGGTCTGATACTCCTTCCATTTCAATATTATCGCTTGCACAGTGCTCCTTGGGATGTATAAAGCTTGGAAATCTTTTTGTATCCAAATCCGGCTTTAAACTTCTCCACAACAGCATCTCCGACCTGCCTGGTGTGTTCCTTGTTCTTCATGATGCTCTCTGCGCTTTAAATGGACCTCTGAGACTATCACAGAGCAGGTGCATTTATACGGAGACTTGATTACACACAGGTGGATTCTATTTATCATCATTAGTCATTTAGGTCAACATTGGATCATTCAGAAATCCTCACTGAACTTCTGGAGAGAGTTTGCTGCACTGAAAGTAAAGGGGCTGAATAATTTTGCACGCCCAATTTTTCAGTTTTTTATTTGTTAAAAAGGTTTGAAATATCCAATAAATTTCGTTCCACTTCATGATTGTGTCCCACTTGTTGTTGATTCTTCACAAACAATTACAGTTTTATATCTTTATGTTTGAAGCCTGAAATGTGGCAGAAGGTCGAAAAGTTCAAGGGGGCCGAATACTTTCGCAAGGCACTGTATCAGTCAAGACCAAACAGTTTTTAATTTTAGAATTCAGTGAAAAATTGGAAGCTCCGTTTTGTTTGTGCAAAGCTGGCTCGATGATAGCATGATGCAGCACAGTTTTGTTGTTTATTCATTCATTGGTAGTGGCTTGTAAACTTGTTGTGGTCGGAGAAAGAGGGGGGGACATTCCAGGTTTTGTCTTCTGTGGAGTCCCAGTGCTGCCAAAAAGCCTCCAGAGCTTGCAGTGTTTATCACTCACCAGCGACTCTTGTTCCTGTGTCCAAAACCCAGTGGCAGTGAGTCGGTGGCTGTATGAAGGGGGGGGGGGGGGGGAATTAAATTTTGACCATCAAACACTTCTTTTCCTGCATTCCGGTGAATGTTTCTGCAACAATTTGTGCCTTTTCTGCATCAAATTCTGGTGCAATTGTCTTTATTTATGTAAAGGAAAATATAATAATTTAATATATATATAATATGATAATATAAAAAAATATATATGTTTGAGGGGGGGTTGTAACCCCCTCCCACTTCTAAATTACACCTATGTACAGGTGTGACCATGGCTATGGTCCATTGCACAAATGGAAAATAAATTGTCTGGAGCACTCGAGCTGACTTTCCCCAGGGGAGCTGTAGGCGGAGCTGATCAATTAGTTAGCATGTCTCCACTGTCAACGCCATTTGTAGTCTAGGTAACAGCAGGCAGTCTGTATACAATGTCTATTTTAAATTGGATGGATATTCTAAGCAAAATTTGAAACTTAATAGATGAATTAATTATAGCATATAAATAAACTATAATGGAAATGAAAAGCAATATGTGCACTGCTTTTTTCTCAACCTACTGGAGCGGTAAAACATTTCTACATTTTGCAAAGGTTAAGGAGGTATTTGCCAAAATGTGATCTACTTGTCAGAGCTCCTTCATCTAGTGTGTGATTGTGGTGTAACTGTTTTTGCCCAAAAAGATGAAGTGAAATTTTAAATCCAAGCCATCACATTTTTTTTTTTACTCTAGGACTAACAGTCTAGTGCATTTCACAGCAACAAAAAAGCAACACAGCAACAGTTTCAGTGACAGAAAAAACTAAAAGAACAGAATTAAAACTAAATACGTATCAAATATAATACAAAACAGTCATAGAATAAAAATCAAATGTCATGTCTGATGGGTAATTATGTCAGAACAGCACAACCACAGATAAGGCTTCAGAAGTATAGTTTAATTACAGCTCCACTCATAAAAGCCTTTATTAACCCTCTGAGGTCTAAGGGCATTTTCACACATCTTCTTAAATTTACTTTTTTAGAGTATTTGCATATAACTGATCCCCATGTATTTTATATCAAAATATTCAGAACAAACTCAGCTTTCCATATAGTGATGCCCACATGTTTTCTATAGCAATGTGTAAAGAGATAATTTGGCGCTAACGCTGAAACGTTGAAGTTTGCTTTTTGAATTCCTCAAATCTCTTTTGAAAACAAACCTTAACTTATGTGTTTTGCTGTGTGTTTGAATTGTGTCGGTGCTTGAAATTAGATTACCGAAGTATTTAGGTTATGTATGATTGAAATAGGAAATAAATGTCTGAAATGAAATTTTGTAATATTGCTTTTTGAGTTGGAGTTTTGTCAAACATCGTTTGGACGCGCCGTTACATCTTTCGTCCTCAGAGGGTTAATTTGATAGAAAACATCTGGTGCATTATTACAACAAAATAAATTAGAAGTATGTATTTGACTGTGAGAACTAAAATATATTGTAAAATCGCCTAAGCTGTTCTCCCTCCAGTGTTTGTTCTGTATTTCGCTACCTTTGCACACCCTCTAGCGCCTGTTGCCCCCCAGCTCTATCTGCTCGTTGCTTTTACAAACTGCTGTAATGTGACTGTGCAGTCACAGAAGCTTTGGTATGGGACGGCTGAGTAGGCTGAGAAACAGGATGAATGTTATCTTTAATCAGTTTGAGCCATTCCCCTGCTCGATTTAGTTTAGTTTAATTAATTAATTGCGACACGTGCCATATGCAATCTCATATAAATGCACTTAGTTCTTTCAGCCAAAGGTTTGTATTAAATTGGATTAAATACCTTTTGGTAAATTAGAGTTAGCAGACTGCATTGTGGTCAAGTTTCCAGCTTGTCATTTTGCTCTCACTCACTGACAGAGCGGAGATGTGGTAATGTGCTAATTATTCACATACAATCGTACAGTACATTGTAGTGAAATGTAATCTCCTCATTTAAGCATTTTAGCAGTGGACAGCCACATAGCATCCAGGGAGCAACTTGGGGTTCACTGTCTTGCTTAAGGGCACATTGACACGTGCCCGGAAAAGGGCCGGGATCGATCCGCCAATCTTATGGTTGAGGGGTGACCCACTCTACCTCTGAACCACAGCCACCCAATCATTTCCACTGCCTGGTGGGGATCTGCTCTACTCAACTCAACTTGCTCTTTTTTGGTTTTCCATTAGCAAAAGTTCGTGATTGTACCTGGTACTGTTTTGGTACCACCTCAGTCGAGGTTCCAAGCGAGCTTAGATGATACTTAAAGGTGGAGTAAAAAAACACTGCTGACCACTGATTGGTCGAAGAGAATCGTCACTAGCTCGACATGGGACATCCTGCACAAATCAACATTTTTAAATAGCCAAGCTACGATTAAAGGTGCACTATGAGTTCCTGCATGACGTCACTTCTGTTGACGATCCAACTAAATACCAAACAAAACAGAGCAAGCTCGCCCCTCCCCCCATGTTTCCATAACTCTCATGACTAACTGTCACTAACCCCCACCCCCTCCCCCAACCATCTTGTCTGTGATTGGCTGGAAGGTGGTTTGTTGTATTTTGGTGCACAGCCTGTGCCCCTAGGGTTTGTTTGACGTTTACGACCCCTGTGTTGTCTCCCAAGACCGGGCTTTTTCACAGTGTATTCAGGGGGCAGGCAGCTAGATCAAGGAGAGATGCCTACGATTTGAGACAAAAATGAAATTGTGTTGAAACCATGCAGGTACTCATAGTGCACCTTTAATAGAGAGAAGTAGGCTCATTATATCTCATAGACTAACCCTATACAGTCTTACATCATTTTGCAACCAGTGGAGTTGCCCCCTGCTTGCCATTGGAAATAATGCAGGTTTAAGTTTCCACATTGGCTTAAATTTTCAGGCCCAGAGGCTATGTCCTCTTCTGTTATACAGTCTGTGCTTGACTGTAATCGCTTGACCGGCAACCCCTGGCTGATAGATAAAACATGATGCATGCTGGGTAAAAAAAAATTTCTGATCTGTAAGTATAAGAATCAGTTTGGTCTAGTTTCTATGTTTCTGAAATATTAAGCAAAAACCAACAACACGAGACACAAAAATCCAAACAATGTGTAGGATTTTATATGAAATACTTGCAGAAAATAAATTAGATTAAGGGCAATGTGCAGCTACTGTACACAGTGTTTTATTCAAGCCACACACCACATTCAAAGTCCAAATGACGAGAACAGTATGCTGATAAAACAGAATTGTAGAAGATTTCATTGTTCCCTCTGCCAGAGAATACATTTGTATCTTCTCCGACTCCAAATTTACTATGAAGAAAGTGGGAGCCTGTAAAACCGAGAAATATAATACATCTGGTTGTTTAAACTAGGGCTGTCAATCGATTAAAATGTATAATGGCGATTAACCGCATAATTGTCCATAGTTAACTCGCGAATAATCGCAAATTAATCATACATTTCTTTTCTTCTTAAGTATTTTAAACTTTTATCAACATGGGATCCGACAAATATGCTTGTATATGCCTGTATTCACATTTGTAATCATTCAGAAGATATTAATACTATGACTAAGCTCGCAACATTAAATGTTTTGAACAAAAAAACGTTTTTAAATAAGGACGCTAAACAGTTATTTTATGAAAATTGCCTTCATGAGCCTGATATAAGTATCAATCATGTTGTTTTTGCTTAAAAATAACAATCTGCCTGAAGTTATAAGGAGTCTTTTCTATATGGTTTTTAAATTAATTTTAGGACTTAAATATGAGTTGCTTATATCTGTTGAGAGCGCACTCTTGAGAATAGATCATTCTGTTAATATCAGAATGATCTCTTCATATTTCTTTACAAATGCCTAATGGACACAACAAAATGGTGCCCAGAATGAATCATTACCTGGAAATCTCACATTTTAAGTGGAGGGAGTGTCTTACTTGTTTTGCATCCATTATTTAGCATCCTAACTCTTCCCTTGGGAAATAGACAGTTCTGAGACCTTTTAAATGAATTTAAAAAAGCTGGCCCAGTGTGCCTCATGCTTACCTTTCTTGAAATAAATTCTGATACTCACCCACACACCCAAATCCACACTATGCCCACTCCTTAAAAGGATGTATGGACCAGCAGGACTGGCTGCAAGGTTTCAGTCATTTTTTTATTTCATCTTTTTCATATGATGCATTGGTAATGAAACCATTCTGCATATGTATACCTGTGTGTGTGTGTGTGTGTGTGTGTGTGTGTGTGTGTGTGTGTGTGTGTGTGTGTGTGTGTGTGTGTGTGTGTGTGTGTGTGTGTGTGTGTGTGCGTCATTGTGACAGTGAGAGTGAGTGAAAGTGTGTGTGGGCTGCAGGGAAATTGCAAAGGTGCTATAGATAGCCTGAATCCAATCCTCATTTCTGCTGGAGGAGATACTGATGAAAACCGAAATGTGCTGCAACAATATCTGTGCTGCTCCTGCAAGACATTAAACGAGACGGGGGAAGTTTTAAAGCATGGTTCTTCCATGTTTACGGGCTGGTTTCACCACCTTCTTCCCCTTTCTAGAATGTGTGTGGGACTATATGTCACACAAAGGGACACGTTGGGCCTCTGGAGACGCATGTCCCCACATCATAACATACTGGCTTGATTAATTTGACTGCGTAATGGATCGGTGTGTGGAAATCTGCCTAATGAGCAGAATCATTTTGCGCATGAGGTATATTAACATCCTACTTTATTCTGATCATTCTATAACTTGTATTTAGGTCATATCTGAACTATCTATATGTAGCTAGAAGTGATGAACTTTAGCCTACTTTCAGAAGATACATCTGGAAAAGTGTTATCAATGGGGTCCTCCAGGACAGAGCCAGTTGGCATGAAGCTATTGGTCAGTTATCGATCCCACCCCAATTTATGGACTATACACATGTGGTCCACACACAAAGAACTTTAGAGTGACTTTTGAGAATCTGGGAAACTGGTCGCTCTCCGGGCTCTTCAGAGCTTGTAAATTGATGCTGAATTCCTTGTTGTAAATAAACCTTTATAATCAAGAATCAGTGTCAGTGGATTCCTCACCACACAGCATTGCACCATCGCTACCAATTACACTACACGCACAAGTGACACAACAGTGCATGAAGAGAAACATACTTCCAGTGCAGCCATTGCTGCCCACACAACAATCAAGGGTTCCAGGCTTTTTAAGGGCAATCTGTACATCTTGCTCAGTCTGGTCACCCTAACTACACTTCTGTTCTATGTGCTTTAAAAGGTGACAAATAGCTGGGTGGGACGTGATGAAAATAAAGCGTGAAGCTTAGAAACTGGCTCGGCGCCTGCATATTTAGCAATTAGGGTATGTAACACCTTGCAGTTGTAACACAAGTTTGAGCTGAGTGCCGTGACCTTAGAGTGCGATGAAACGGCAATTAAAGCAAGATGAGGCGTTTAGCATTGTTCAGCAGCTATGCAGCATATCTAAATGAAATGCTACAGCTCCTGTCATCTCATTGCTGCTCCAGCAATACATTTTTCTTTTTCTTTTTTTTCCTGGACACAATTTAGACTGTCATTCTTTCAGAAATGCCTTTCTAGTGTCAAACATCTCAGCTCTTTTTACTGCACATTTAACAAAGCAGCAAAGTAGCAATTATTGTATGTTCAGAGCTGTAAGGATGCTGTTTTCAGTTCCTTTGGCACACCATTCAGGAACAACATTATGCATTTTACATGCACAAGGTTGAAAGGGCAGAGCATTTGATTAAATAATGAGCCCTTTGAACTCGACCTCATTACTAAGAAGAAACTTAAATATGAATTAATTACAGTTTTGGAATGTAAATTAAATATTTACTTCACTGATTGTTGAGAGTTTATATAAACTAATACATTATAAAATACATCGTGCTCACCATGTTAATTGCAGAGATCTCGACATGCAGCATCTGTCAGGGTTTTGGGTTTGAGTTCGGTTGGTTTTGAGGCTCTGTTCTTGTTTCCTGTTTTTGTTGTGTATTTGTTCTGTTTTCTGTTGTAGCCCGTGTTTCCTCCCTTGTCTTGTCTAGCTGTAGTTCCTGTCTTGTTTTCCCGTGTGTCTGTATGTTCTGTTTCCTGTTTTATTTTGACGGTCTGGTTTTCTGTCTTGTCTTGTCTATTTTACTTCCTGTCTTCCCGCCTTTGTTTGATTGCTCTGCCCAGCCCTAATGTGCTTCACCTGTTTCCCAGCCCCTGTCTCACCTGTCTTGTGTTATCTCATTACCCTCTGTATTTAGTCTTGGTGTTCCCCTTGTTCAGTGTCAGATCATTGTATGTGTTTGGAGTGTCTGTGTGTTCCTGAAGTTTTGCGTGTTCCTGATTTGGATTCTGCCTGTTCCTGTATTTGATGTATTCATCCTGCTTTTCCAGGGCACCTTTTGTTGTCAGATTTTATCGAAATAAATCTTTTAACTTCCTCTTGTGTCAGCCATCTTGCACTTGGGTCCTTCATCCCCTGAAACTCCTGACAGCATCATTACTCAAAAGGAGTCTGACAGGGCAAGAAACATGAAGTCAGACAATCACAGGTTCTAAACAGATCCCAGTGTTAGCCAAACTTACTTAGAAGAGAAAGCAAAGTCTGTCCACAAACTGTGATAGATGTAAATATCTTTCAGTTTCAACTTCATGGTTCTACATTGACCCATAATTGGGACTATTGCCAACATGACATATAACTTGACGTATCAGCCACTACAAGATTTTAACTCGACCTAGTCTTTGAACTGACAGGGCCTCCACGTAAGAGCACGCGCAGATTATTTTATCAAATTCAAACGGCCCCAAAATCTCACAAACTGCTTTAGTCATTTCTTTTTTTAACATCTGCAGGAAAATCAGTGACTCTGATTTACTTTAGCCTGGCAGGTACTGACAGTTGACCTTTTCCATTAACAGTGGCGTATAAGCCATGGGCCTGTGCCCTTCACTTGCCTCCTATTGAGCATGAGCAGAGCATGTTGCACATGTTCCCCATGAGTAACCCTCTAAATCAAAGGTGAGGCCGATCACTCATACTGACCAAAGTCAAGGCCGACATTTCTCCTGGGAGCTGACAGCAGAACAAATAGCAGATGCTTCACTGTTCTTTGCTAAAAAGGCTTCACTCATCAGCAGGATGCCAACGCAGAACATGCACCGAATCCACATCCCTCCACCACTCCGTTTTTTTTTTTTGTCCCATTGGTCAGCTATTGGACGTTGAAGCTCAGTATTAGTTTATTTTTGATTTATCAAACAGATATCAGTAGATCAATCTTAGAAATATCCCTTGCCACTGTCTGCATATCAAACAAATCCCACTGGTGGTCCTGAACCTGGGGTTCAGTTTTAGATGACCACAGTGCCTCCATTTGTAGGCAGTTACAGTTGAGCAGTGTTGCATGTGATCCTGTTAGCAATAGCCCCAAAATGTTGCCTTAGGCCAGAATGCTAAGTGGATTTTGGGAAATCGCAGTCCCAGACAAGCTTTGCTTTAGTAAATAATGACAGTGCCAAGTGTCTATTCATTAGAATCACTAATCACTGATCTAATCACTTCCCATTTAGGTAGGGATGTCATTCAGTCAAAGCACCAGGCAGATAACTGTGAAAAACGGAGTCTATTAAATGTAGCCATTTGGAGTAAGGATTCATAGTTAATTTCAGTATTTACTTTTAGGACATCTTGCAGTAGTTTACTTTGTGCAATTAAGCTCCAGCAAGAAAACCAAGAAAGCCAAAGTTGTGTTTGCGTGTCCACTGCGCTTCACGAAATGTAGGCTAGAGATAAAGCACATTAGATGGGCAACACATTACAAAGGGACCACGTGGTTTGAGATGTGATATTTGTTGATGAACTGTTTGATGACTTGTTACAGGTAGAACAATATATTGCAATACAAAACCATGATGGTAGCATTAGGGAGCTGAAAAGAATATCCCAATATCAGCTACACATACTAGTTAGGAATGAAGAACTGCCACTTTTTTCAAAGTCAGAGTGCCGGTGTTAACGCCAAGATAAGAAGAAGGCTGTTTTTAAACACAAAACGTTGTCGAGTTTTTTCAGGATATGCCATTTGGCTACAAGCAATAAGAAAACAAGCTGCAGCTCTGTGTGTGAAAGCTAAGACAAACTGATTAGCAAACCTGCCAGAAAGCCCAGTCTCTCTTACATTTTTTTATATGAATGGTCATTTTGCCTCAATTTGTAGTGCTGTTTGCCTTTCCTTCTGCTTTGTTTGCTTTCGAATGATTTTTGGGTAACTCAAGTGCTTGGGGAAGGTCCATAAAGTTCATACATTTGTTGTTTTTCTTCACGAGAACATCCTTATTAGTCAGGCAATTTTTTCATGCTTCAATTTAATTAAGTGGATTAATTAATTATGTGCTTGTAAAACAAAATGATTCATACATTCCAGAAATACTAAATAATCTAATCTCATTGAGATACAGGGTCTCAATACAGGAGCATTACAGACAGACAAACAGATTACAACAGTATTAACAATATTTACCAAGTAGTACATACACTATTTGAACGAAAGTGCCAAGTAGACTTAAAACACACACAAGTACTAAAAACAAGAACAAGATTCCTAATATGTGTTTTCCTGTGCCCTTAAAATGAGTTTAAAATCCCCTAGCCGCATCAAGCTCATCAACTTTAGGTCCTGCTGCAGTGTATTCCAGGTTGAGGGGGCTTTTCCAAGCTCTTTGCGAACCGATGGGACGTTGAAGGTAATCAACATCGGTTTAGTGGCTTGGCTACTCCCACGCTTTTTTTTATTTTAAACGACTGTGGTTGGCCAGATAACCAGTATCATTTTAGCTAGCCATGAACATGTCAGTGCTAATCAGCCACAATAGCCCTACATATTAGCTGGCTTGCTAACTGGCGTTTGGAAAGTGAGCTAGCTCATTTGCTTACCATGCTTGCAAATGAGCTAGCTTACATAAATGCTTGTGTGGCCAGACACTAAGAAATATAACACACAGTTTTTCCATCGTATGTCAAGACATAACTTAGCAAAAAAGTCCTTCCTTTTTTCAAAGTTTTTTTTCTGGTTAAGTGTGCTTCAGTGTCCAATGTTTCATGAATAATGAGGATGTAAAATGTATGAAATGAATAAAAATGTATGTTGTCATACAGTAAGGTTACAGTAAGGTTTCCATGTCATAACAGTGTGGGTGGCAGTGAGCCAGTGATTCACGCAGTGTCCTTATCAAACCTGTCAGGAAACCCATCCATTGACATGATGCACAGTGCTTTCTTTAGTTGCCATTGTCCATTCATTTACATTTTTAGAGCAGCTCCTTTTAAAGCACCCTGCTGGAAAACTATGTGAGCTTTTGCTGAGACATTTGTGGCTCAAATAGCTGGAAAAAAAAACATGGCTTCATCATTAAAAATAATAGATGATTAAGAGTTCTCTGACTGCCTGAATAGGACAATCTTTGGGATAGCTCCCATGAAGTAAAATTAAGGAAGAGGAGCAAAGGGAATTCTCCAATACATTAAAACAGGCTTGACTATAATGAACACATGATTGAATATCACTGCCTTTCTGTTTGCAGGAGAATGCCTTTGCCTCGACGGCTACATGAAAGACCCGGTCCACAAGCATCTCTGCATCCGCAGTGAGTGGGGGCCCAATCAGGGGTAAGTTATGATAATCACCACATGATGGTTTATGATTACTCATTATCAGGCAGAGGAAAGGCTGGAAAAAAATCATTTACAACAAGGGAATCCTCCTACACATCGAACAGGGCCATTATGTTGGTCAAACAGATAAATCATAAAGAACTGTGAATTAGACAAAACTGCAGGAGCATCTTAACTACACAAATTTATATCTATTTAGTTGTATACATAAAATACAGTTATCTACTTTAGGTGGTGCTTAGCAAAATAACTGCTTAAAGGTACTATGTGAAGTATTATACATGTATTAATCGCTTCATTGCCAATGTGAACAGATTCTAACTTAATTGGCAACAACCGTTTTTTTCAACCTGGACCCTATTTTCCTATGTTTTTGTGTCTAAGTGACTGATGGGAAGAACAATCTTTGACATTGGTCCAGTATTAAGCAAGAACACCACAGTCGGCAGCGGCGAAACAAGCTACAATTTAAGTCAATAGGGCAATTGTCCAGCTTGTATTTACCATCACAAAAGTGCTCATTTTGCCACTGATAGGCTCAGATTAATATTCTATATTAAAGTGTCTGTCAACATAGTGGTTGTTACTCTTTCAAATCTGAGACCTTCCCCGACTTTATTGGTTGCCTGTAACAGTCTGTGGACGGATTTCTATGTAAAGGACTCAGGACAGTTTAGCAGGGAAAATGAAAGTATGCTTTGTAAATGTGCTTTGCCTCTTTTCAGCCCCCCTACAACACTAGCTAATGTTTTTGGAGAAAGGGAGTCCGCTAACGTCAACAAACAAATGTTACCCACCACGGCACAGAGTCTAACAAAAATTCCACATGAGAAGAAAAAAATGTTTTATTTTAGCCTGCCTGGCCAAAACAGGAATGGGACCGACATAAGGGGAAAACACTAGGGTCAGCATAAACAGGGCATTCGATTCATGGAGGGACCTTTGTTTGGTTTTGGTTTTCCCCCCTAGCTGGCTTTCTTCCTTTTTTTTCTCGTGTATGTCACATCGCTGTTTTAGCCGATGCCCAGGAAGCTTGCTCGTGCCTACGGAGTGTGACCGGATTCTGCATTTCACTTGACGGCCACTGGTCTCATTAATAAATCTGATTTCCTGACAAATTCCACATAGTACCTTTAATTAAAAAAGAAATAAAAAAGGTCAGATAGGAGTATCTGGCATTTGAATAGCATTTTCTAACATTTCTCTTATATCACAAGTCAAACTGACAAAGAAGATGTGTATTGGAAGAATTTGACATGTGTAATGGTAATAAATACAGTCTCTTTAAATGTCAAATGCTGGGTGTCTGTCAGTTCTCTGTCTGCAAGACAGAGATCCTTATGATTGGTCCTAAAAAAGTAATTTGTCTTGGGCCTCTATATAATATTTTTCACACATAAATGAGAAATCTGGCTGTCTTTTTTGACTCTAAAATTTATTTAAAAAATGGTGTCATTAGTAGCAGCTTTTTCCACAAGAGGTTGATAGCGGAAATTAAACATTTTGCCACTTCTGGAGAACATCTTTCATGCTTTTATTACATAACGTTTTGACTACTGTTACTCTTATAACTAACTTATGTGGGAGTCATCTGTGTGTTGCCTGCAGCTAGTTCAAAATGCAGCAGCGAGGGTCCTCACTGGCACTAAAAAGAAAGCCCAAATCCCCTCTGTACCAGCCTCCCTTTACTGGTTACCAGTCAAATACAGAAATGATTTTAAGATTTTTGATTTTATCTTTTTTTAAGCATTGCATTGCTTATTGCCCGTATATACTCAAATACTTACCATTTCATGTTCCCAGTCAAAGTTCAGTGAATTGTTTTCCATTGCTTCCCCCAGACTGTGAACCAGTTTACGTCACTGTCAGATATTATCCATACTGCCATTTTTAGATGTATTTAAAGATCTATAGACCTACTGTTTTACAATCACGTTTGATTCCCCTTAATACTTAATATAACTATAGCTTTATTGCTCGTTATAGATTAAATCACTCTGTAAAGCAATGTGCTCTACAAATACATTTGATTCCATTTTAATTGACTTAAAGGTGTAAAGCTGTGAAAGTAATTACTAAACCTACTTACCAAATGTTACTGCCTGGCTGGCCTACTGCATTGCCGTGCCTTGTTTATTTATTTGTGAATAATTAAATTGAGTAAGCCAGTGATTTAATGTAGTGTAGTGGTATTGTTTTATTAAAGAGTAAGGTCTCAATTGAAGCAGCAGAGGCTGAGATATTCCAACTATTAGTATGGGTCAAGCTCCAAAAATCCTGAATTCTACAATTCCCATAAAGCAACCCACAGCATATTTTCATTAGATTGAATTTCTTTCAAATTTACACCTGCATTTATTTATGCAGACTTTTTCTAATAGATGTGTTGCTTCCAAACCAAACACAAGATAACCCAGCTGACATCACTGTGACGTCATCTGTGGTAGTTTCATGCTAATTTGACAAAGCTCCTTAGGAGCCACAGCTTATTTTAGTACTGAACTCCCCATGAAGAGTAGTCTCACTTTGCCAAACCTTCCTCCACAGCGCTGCGGAGGAGGGTCTGGCTAGTCACAATCGTCACGGGTGGCGCTAAGCTCTGCACGGTGCCGTTGCAAATTAGCCTGGGGAAGGAACTTGTTTTGGTAGAACATGTATGTTCAAAGTTGTTTTAGTCGTGCGAGAGAAAACTCAGATTGGACAGATTTTGTCTGAAATTGGTGGAGTGCCTCTAAACCAAAAACACTTTAAGTCGCAGGCCTAAAAAGACAGTTGTATACATGTTAGCACTACCAATAAATCCTTTGTAGGCAGATGGTGAGTACGTAAAGTTGTGGCTGCTCTATCATGCTTTTTGGTCTCGTCATCTCTTTGGGTGCAAGGTCACTTCTTCTATATTACTATAATGATTTTGAGTGATGATTTAATATATTTTGGCACTGAAAAATGCTGTTTCAGACCCCGGCCCAGGAAGTCATAGAAATGCTTAATTGGGTTCACAACTGCTTGTTAAAAAGTCCTTGACATTTGGCTGACACCACAGCCAACTACTGGGTGACCACTCCCACTCAGGGTGTATGTGTAGGGGTGCCACTGTTCTAGAAAGTACTGCTTACATAAAAAAAGACTGTATCGACAGGACAGTTCCCTTTGTGACCCACACACCGTGGGATTTTCTATGGAATTATAATGGGATTACTCTAATTTTATTAGTTGTTTGTCACTCTTGTACTTAGAGTTTTGAGCAGATTCAAACCATACTGTGAAAATATAGTTATGTATCAACTGTCAGAGATTGTTTCATAATGTTATTATAAATATGTATATATATATATGGGATTGTGTCGTCCGGCAACTTTCGCACGCAGAAACGATAATTACCGCTTCTGAAGAGTCCATCATATTTTTTTATCCTCCGTGTCCTCCTTGGCTACTAGCAACTACGTGGAAGGGGATTTTGGACGGTGCGCAATCACGGAAGGCTTGTATCATGTGGACGCGCCGACAGTTTTGTTGTCATTACTTTTTCCTCATAGGGGATTCAGAAACTATGCACTATAGCTTTAAACCCATCTTGCATTATCAGCAAAACTGACCAACTGAATAGCTGCAAAATGCATTGTTTACTACCACCTTAAAACATTTAATCATGCAGTAAAGATTAGTGGTACGGGTAAATTATGATAGGAGTACTAGTTCTTGTCTGTGACATCACCAGCAGACAGAGCATGCCATTTTCTCTTTATTTTGACTGAATCCCTCAGTGCATGTTTAAAATGTGGATCTTTTTGGTCTATGTGTTTTGAAAAATCTGAATTTTCCTGTTAGCCCACCCAGCTGTGCACCTCTGTGTCTCATTTCCCATGGTGCTCTCCTTGTGTCCCTGTCACTGCGTGACAGAGTAGGCACCCTGGGGTGACTTGAATGTTTAATGACCACAGCCTGAGGCATGGAAGCAGCTCCCCTCTTCCTCGATGTTCTTTTAGCTTACAGTATTGTAAGGAGTTTGCGCAGAATGACATCGGGCCCCTGTCATTTCTCCTCCTTACACTCTCACTTTGCAGACTGTTTAGTCCCCGAGCTGCCACTCCCCATTAATCTCCATCATTCTCCCTCTCTCACTTCTGCCTCTTGGCATCAGTATCGCCCTCTCGATGTTCCTCTCTCTCTCTTTGTCTCTGCTTTTTCATCGTCTTCTCTCTCCATCACCCTCTGTCTCTCGCCCCTTCTCTGTGTATCTTTCTCCCATTCTGTCTCATCCTGTCATCCTCTCTTATCCCCTCCCCTGGTAGATAGATATAAGCCAAAGTCACATTGCATGTCAGCTGCTGCTGAACACACTTTTCAATCAGCATGTTTACAGAGAATACACATTGTAATGCTGCTTGTGATTTTTGGGCCTCTGGAAGGCGGGCATGACTTGAAGTGAGACACTGAAACAAGGCTTATGATTTTAGGGGGTTTATATTAGGGGGATCGCCACACTAAAAATGTAACACTTTTCTCTCTTTGATTTTAACGCACAGTTTTATTCTCTCTCTCCTCTTTTTTGTCTCTTCCTCTGATCTATTCTTTTTACCATGCCAGGCCCTGGCCTTACACCATATTTCAGCGCGGTTTTGATCTTGTGATGGGAGAACAGCCCTCTGATCGCATTTTCAGGTAAGGCAAACTTCACAAAAACTTCTCCGTGGTGCACAATGCATGCTCTACAAAAGAATCTACAGTCAAATAACTTGTTATAGTTCTGGTACACGAGCTTTGATTTCCTCTCTCCCTCATGATTAAGGGAGGATCATGAGCTCTCGCTCCAGAACGCCTTCTGTAGCTGCGTCTGTCAGTTTTAAAGGTGTCATGTAATGTAGTGGGAGATTAGATTCTCAAATAGGAAATGCTGAGGCATTTCATTTCCTCTCAGGTCAGATAATCATTGTGTTCTGATTAATATTAGAGCAACATGTTTGTGGAATTGATTGGAAAAGAGAATTCATTTTGAAGGCAGCCATTAATAAGGGGGCAATAACAACATGTGTGAAAGTGTGATCACATGAACAGTCTCACACACATACTGTCCTCCACAGTATGATGACATATTTCAAAATCAATATTTTTTTTTTGTTTATATTCCATTTATTTTTTCAATGTCCCCATAGTAACCATTTCATTGAGACCATTTTTTTAATACTTGTCCTTACTGAAAATAATGACTGGCTGTTACCTCTTGGATAATCACAGCCTCAACAAGCTCTTCAACCACAAATTAGAGACCTAGGGCATTCAGAGGATGTATGACTTTCATAGATAGGTAGATTGACCATAAGGGGGTTTCTCAACAGCTGCATCAATTTATGAGACATAAGTGAGCATGAGACTGGCCATCATACAGTGTACGCCCATCATAATGCTCTACTTTTTTCTATGGGGTTCCTAAAGGTCTTGGTGTCTCTATGTGGTATTTTGGAGGGATTTTTGACCATTCTTATACATTCTCGATTGGTCAAATGATTAAATGTTGCTCCAAATGTGTGCAACAAATGGTATCATCCCAAAAATTGCTACAACAATGCATGTGACATAAGTGAGCATGAGAATGGCCATCATATACGGCCATCATAATGTTGTACGTCCATACACTTTCACAATTTATTTTTAATTAATTAAATAATCTTTGTCTGAGGTATGACTAAAACAACTTGGCACACAGTACTGATCTTGATCTCCAATTAATCCTCAGCTTCCCAGCTTTCAGAAGATGTACTCCACTTCGATGTTGCATGCACTGTTGACCTTTTATCAACCCCTGAACATCCACTGAACATCCACATTGAACATCCACATCCCACCCCCACCCCTCTAAAAAAAAAAGAAGGGGGCGGAATGCTAAGAGGTTAACATGGTCAGTGACTTTTTGAACAGTGTTCCATGACAGTAAATATGCCTTTAATAGAGCATACATAGTTGGCAGGATGCCCCATCGCCTTGTTCACTGGGAGCCATTTCACAAAGAAACATACAGCAGAGCACTTCTCTGTGACAGAGGTTCCTAACGAGGTTTATTACTGCTCTTCTTCCCAAAATCATTTGTTCCCTGGCTTGAGAAAGAGCAGATCTAACAGAGGATGTGCTACTGCCTTCATTACAAGTCCTTCCATGACAGTTCAGCAGCAAAAACAACAAAAGACTGTTTTTGCTACTGCCTACAATTAAAAGGAAACTCTCAGAGTTTATTTGTACCACTCTTCCAGCTATAAGCATCGTCTTTTTTATGTTAGGAACTGACAGAGGAGGCTGGCATCTCGCTAATATCTCCAGGAAGTGCTTTGATACATTGCCCGCCATGCTAGGTTTTCTAAAAGAAGTCTTTCACTTCTCACTCTGTCCAGCCGTGCAGTTTAAAATGTCTTTTTCCTCAGACTGCTCCCACCCAGCCATCCATTCTAATTTAAATCTTTTAGCCTCTAGCTTTGAACTTCGCCAAGCAACCCTGTCGGCTCCAGGCGCCGGAAAAAGACCTTGAATATTAGGACTCCTCATCATGTTTGCCAAAGCAGACATTACCATTAAACACAGAAGCAAATGAGGCAATTAGAATCTCAGTGGTATAGAGAATAAAATGTAACAAAGGAAACTCGAGGATGCGTGTAAAATTCTCCCGTGTCAGAGGAGATAAATGTTGAGAGTCAGCACTCAAACACACAGCGTTTGCCAATCGCACAGTATTAGCCGAGGGGAGTTCCTCTGAGGACTGCAAACATGTTTTCTACTCGACAACTAGTTCCTCGCGGGAACTCTTAGTGTTTTCCACCTCCAGTTTCTCTTAGGGTGAACCAAATAAGTCATGTAGCAGCACACCAGTCCCTAGTTGTCCATTATAAAGTAGTGCTCGTTAAGTGGCTGCTAATTTGTCCTGTGGTCACCCATATACGTCATGCTGCATCGCAGGGAATTTCAGTACTCCTGCTGTACACAGCCCCAAGAGAGATGGTGAAATGACTTATGTGAGAGATGGTAACAGCTTCCTGGAAAATAATACGAAAATATTACCATTTCAATAGTCTCATAATAACTTGCTAGAACCCAATGTTGGACAATAAATGGAAGAACAGCAGGTCTTTGATCCACAGAAAACTTGACTTTGAAACAAAGGGAGTAATTGGGTGGATGTAATTAAGTGTTCCATTTCCACAATGGTTTAATCAGTCTGTTCTTAAAGTGACTGGTAATGCATGCAGTCCCCACAATCCAGTGCCCTTTCCTTTGCTTATGCTAAGTTAGCAATTCATTTAGATGCAAATTGAACAGTTGTGAATGAGGAAATGTGTTTAGTCTGCACAAAAATGGTTGTTAACCATTTAATCAACAAGTTCCCCTCTTTTGTGCTCCACGTATTCATGCATAATTCATCAGCGCTCATAATGCATTTGATGTTAATCAGCGTGCACTGTTTAGCTTAAAGTTGGGAGTACTACATTTCATCTGCAGAGTGTTTAAAGATTGATGATATTCATTGACTCACAAATAAAGAATTGTTTTAAAAGCTATTGTTCCAGACATCTGTTGTTTACGGATTTATAGCCCTGTTTTGTCTCAGGGGAAGCTCCTTTTTGGCCCTTTTTTGTCAGGGTTTCCAGTTTGGTATGCATCGCGTCCATTAGCACCCAGTGTCCTTCTGCTCAAGAAAGAGTTATGCAAAAAGGAATCATTTGCTCAAAAGGTAATATAAATAACCTCTAAATAACTTGATGCCATTATTCTAAATCCCTGATGCAGCAAAAACATTGATATTATATATAATATAGATATTTTGATGTGACATTGTGGTTGTTTTTGCACCACAGCAAGACTAGACCTAGATGGAGTGTTACTTTAAAGGGAAACTGCACCAGTGGAAGTCAGTTTGTTATTTGTCAGCAGATTTTACAACTCTAGAGCCTGGTGATAGCAAAGTGGATCTGTCAGTTGGTTGATCGACCACTCCACCATCCACTTGAGTTAGAAAAAAAACAACTATATTTACAGATGTCGTTATAGTTATCGTTCTTGGTGTGGATGGCCCTTTAGTCTTGTTAGATTTAGCCTGGGTCTTCTGGGTCTTCTATTTTGATCAATAGTTAGTTGATTTAACCCTCCTGTTGTCCTTGGGTCAACTTTGACCCGTTTTTTATATCAGTAATATGGGTTTCTTTCGACCAAATTGCCCCAAAATAACATGGATGGTTCCAACGTTCGTCGCAAGTCAAATTAATGATCAGTTGAATTTTGGGTGTTTCATTCAATTTTATAGCATTTGAGGAAAAATTGATAAAGTTTCAATTCAAACTTTGACAGTCTGTGATAATCCATCAACATATGTTCCTCTGATCTTAACTAGTCAAAATAATTCATAATTTCATATAAATGAGGCTTATTGACCATGGATTCCAAAAAATAAGTATAAAACTAGTGGCAAAAGGCTGGTGTTAGTGGTGTATGTACTAGTGGTGTTAGAAAAAAAAAAGCTCCAAAAATGTTGAAAAAAAGTGAATAAAACGTTGAAAAAAGTGCCAAAAAAGTGTTCACCCGAGGAAAACAAGTTGCATGGTCGGTGGAAGGACAACACAAGGGTTAAACTCTAGAAACTTATGTCAAAGAAAACAACACGCAACATTTAGTGATCAATAAACATTTTAGTCTAGTTGTAGTCAAGACGAGGAATGAGACTTCAAACTAAATAAAATCACTAACTTAAAACACAGCACAACATTTTCGATGAAGCTTTCCAATCCTTTTTTCAAGGGTTTTCTTCAAAACAGGGTTTGTTTCATTTTGTGTTGTCTTCACCACCATCAACTAAGTTGATAAGTGTCTAAGTGTCTGACAACATTATGGAAAGGATTTCCAAAGAAATTGCGTTCGCTAAAGCCACCAGACTCCATGTAAATGAACAGTAATTTTATTTTACACTTCATTCAGAGTCGACAGAAACAAAATAAAAACTATGAAAAGCTGGTTTTCGGTCGTCTTTCCACTTTTCCAACCATCACAAATCTAGATTTGGTTGAAATAAACACATAGTTCACCAACTTACATGTGAAAATATGTTGGCTCTATACACGCTAAAAGTATTCGTTTTTCAAGTAGAGTCTGGTGGGTTTAGCGCTAGCGACCTCAGAGCTTTTTCTGGTTAAACAGAAAGGTCTTAAAGAGGTTTTTAAATCTCTGTAGGGATCCTTTCCATAATGTTGTCAGACACTTATATACACTTATAATAATTTGAGCCTTTCAGTGGCAAAAACAGCATGTTTAGTCGACCAAATTGACAATGCACATTTGCACCATAGGGTTACAATGCAGCCTGGGCTGTGGCTGCCGGTTACAGCGTTTACGCTTAACACTGGACCACTTTCAAAGTTGTTCCTATCAGTCACTTACACAAAAAAACTAAACAACAACATAGTAAAATAGGGTCCAGGTTAAAAAAAAAAATGAAATGACCTATAACCTCACTCCTCTAATCCACCCTTCCTGTCTTCTGCAGATTCACTTACACCTTAGGGGAAGGGATGTGGCTGCCGCTGAGTAAAAGCTTTGTCATCCCCCCTGCCGAGCTCGCCATCAACCCATCAGCCAAGTGCAAGACGGATATGACAGTCATGGAGGACGCGGTGGACGTACGGTGAGATGACATTTACGGGCACCACTTACCACTCTTACTTTCTTGTGGTGATGTTTCTGATAAAATGTTGACAGACGCTCCTACTGAAGAAATAAAAGGTTCCATAAGGCTTTGAAGCAATTTAGGATTTTTAAGAGCGCTGCAGCAAACTGAGCGGCAATAAAGCAAGTTTCTCTGCATTGCTGCACTGAAATATAACCAGCAGTCTCTGTCCACTTTGTATTGTGTTGTTTCTGATGAATGCTCACAACACAAAAAAAACCTTAATGATAAATATTTCTCAAGACCATCTTTTACATCAGTCATCCCCCAGAAGGCAGTTGTTTACTCACTTACTGTCTCACTGATTTGTATTCTCACTTAATCAGCGTTTTCTTTTTTTTTTTTACTAATATTGCAGTGAGTATTAAGCAGCCCTGTGAGGTTGATGCAGAGGTCTTAGCGGTCATGATTCAGAAGGTAATAAAACTCTAACATCTAACACAAAATCAATTATGAAGACGCAGAAAAAAGCAGAATGAGAAGAATTACTTGGCTATTCAAAGCTATGAAGAGGATTTCGATTGTTTAAATGGTTCATAACTCCTCTGAAGAAAATCTGCTCAGAGTGCAATGACTGCGTTTGTGTCTGGGCTGCAGAACGAGCCGAAAACAATGCTGCAGTACTAAACTGGACTCAGCTCACAGCAGTGACACAACAGAACTATTTAGCCATTTTGCTTCGCTAGCAAAGGGGCGGGCTTAAGGATGGGGGTGTTGCTCACTCTAGAACTTTGGTCCAGAACGAGACATCTTCATAATAAGGTGGCCATGTTATGAATGGGAGATAAAACGGTTTATGGTTTCAATTGTCGTTTTTGTCACTCCCTAACTTTTTGTCTTGCACCTCCTTTGGTCTATATCTGGGTCATTTCAAAAATTAAAGATTGGATGTTTATGAAATTTCCTCTGTAGATAAGGCTTTGTTTTTTTGTCTGGAACCCCCCTCAACTTTCATCTCCAATGCTACCATGAGGCAAACATTCTGACACAGATACACAATAATATGAAAATATGGACAATGGATTCTACTGAGACCATTTATGTTCCTAATGTATGCTACCTCTGTAGTCTGATACCATGACTATATGCTGTGCCTCAACTGCATACTACTAGGCCTGCACGATTCGGGGAAAAAAATATGAATCACGATTTTTTTGCTTAGAATTGATTTCACGATTCTCCGCCACGATTTTTCTCTCACAAAGTGGAAAGTTTATTGCACACATGAACCATGACAAAACAAAACAAATTGGCAGTACCAAACATAGAATTTTCTTTGGCACCTATAGCACATTGCGCATCACCACAAGCCTGTAAACATAGAGGCTTCAATGAATAAAGAAAATAAAGTACATACTGGCAATTTAAGTACAGTAGGCTACCAAAAATAGTGACATGTAACACACTGAACTAAATATGGCCCTGATACAGGCTCTATCTGAACTCCTTGAACATGTCAATGTCAATGTCAAATGCTTTCAATAAATTAATTGAAGGAGAAGAAAAAAAATCGAAGTAATTTAAAAATTAAATCGTGAACATGGGTGAATCGAGATTGCGATTTATCATGCAGGCCTACATTCTACTTACTATTTCTGAGCAGCGGCACCCGAACAATCCCGGAAATGAAATGTCGTCGAAATAGACTACTAGGTGTACTACTATTTCCTCATACCCTTGTGAAGGACAGACCTATATACTTTTAACCTACTTTACTCTGTGGTCAGCAGCATCATGAATCACCGAGAGAGTTAACGTGACTGCATCTGGTGTGACAGTATTATGCTGTAGCATACAGTCTGTGAGAACAGGATTAGGTAGGGAGAAGAGGTACTTTAATGTAATTAGCAGTGGGATTTGTCTTTTAGTGTATGCTGGAACATGCCCTGTCAACAATTGAGTGTGCGCAACCGTGTCAGATCCTGCCCTAATTTGCCGATGGTTATTTGCCCTGTGAAAATGATGTCAGGTAAAATTAGTCTCGCTCAGATGAATATCCCCATCATTTTTCTCATTAGCAGGTAGGCACTCAAAGTTAGTGACTAATTTCAAGCCCTCAGATAACTGAGATATGAAGTAGCCCTACAACAAGAATACTATGAAATAAAACTGATTGGAAGACCAGGATTACATGTGACGCCTCCAGTAGATGTTTTTCAACCCTTTTATCAAAATGGAGTGTGTGAGGTTTCTCAGAGGGGCAATTTACAAATGTAAGACATGCATTATATCTCTTTATATTTTAATACTGAGTTAGCAGTGACAATTGTGGTCATCATAACTAGCGATAAAAGAAGAACAGAATTTGAAGAAACATAAATATTCTCTAGTGTGTTGTGTTATTTGGTCAGGCCCAGCGCCATGGTAAAAATTCATAAAGTAATCTAAAAATAACTAATTTACCCAGGCATTACCTGCTGCAGCAACAGGGTCAGCACTCGCCAATATTTCTTGAAGCAGTTAAGTTGTCAATTTATGTCTATTTTTTTTTAAATAATTACGAGTTGACAAAGTCAAAGTTTTAAAACTCATTACACAGGTTACGTCTAACTAGGATGTCTATCACTAGGATGTCATGTCTATCACCTGTCAGTCAGCGTCTGAGGGCTGCTGCGCTGTAATGATACAGGTAGCTGGGCGCTCCTCGTCCTCAGATGAAAATGACATCATTGATCTCTCCCCGATCCGATTCTCCAGCACTCATGTCCAAATCTAGCTTGCTCTAGCTTCTAATAATGCAGTACATAAAAGACATGTACACAAATCACATTGCTAGGCTACCGGCGTTGGTCTGAGCTCAGCACACTGGTTTTTATAAGGGGGTTAAAATCATGGACATACAGTATGAAGGAAGTAAGAGGAGGGCTGGGGCGGTCGCTCTCTGTGTCAAATATCGCCCAAATGGGATTACATTGTTAGTAGTTGAAAGCCCCCTGCGATAAAGACGCCATGGAGACCTTGTAAAAGCAATTGGTTGTTGTGTTTGTATGTTTTAACTAAGGGGCATAAAATACAACTGAGGGGGCAAAGCCCCCTTTTGGCCCCTCGTGGCGCCGGGTGCGTATTTGGCTAACCAGTTATGTACCATTCCATTACGTTAGAACATTACATACGGTATGTTTCTCTTTTAAGTTTAACATTGAACATGGAACGTTAGATATTACCCACAGCCAGATACACATGCATATTTCTACATCTAATCACTGTCACGTCATTGGCAACAGCTGGTGATTTATGCCTAGCAATGGGAACCCATATATTTTCCTCTAATAATATGATAATTTAGCCTTTCCTTGTTTGTGTTTTGATGCTATATGCATTGACTATTTTATACTATTTAAAAAAAAAATCATGTCTGAAAATTAATCAACATCTGTAAAAGAAAAGTTAATCAAAGAGAATTCTGCCCTTTCCCAAATTATATATATTATATATAATTCCTTAAGATGAGTTTTGGTTCATGTTCCTCACTTTTATTTTTATGGTCATCCTAATTCCAAAAAACTTGCACTAATGTATGTTTATTTTTATGTTAACGCTATAAAATTGTCTCATTAGTTTATTGCACAAAGGGTTCACGAATTAATCTGACAACAATATAGAGATGCTTAATATAAAATATGTGGCAATAAAAGAACAATTCTGGTCATTTAAAATGAATTTTTATTTCAAAATTCTATCCCTGTTTTTATCAAAACAATTGTGATACATAGAGTGATGGAAACACTGAGCAGAAAAGTATATAAAACATTCTTTTTGTATCCCCACCTCTTAACTTAAATATCTGACAAATACTACTCTTGGAAATGATGCAGATTTGTTTTGTATCTTTGTGTACATCCTGTGGTATGTCTGCACTACTGAATCATATTTACTGTAAATTCATTCTGTTTTGGGCATGGTTTTGCAATTTTCTACCCCCCTACTCTATGTTTACACGTTCCAATTCCCCCTTCTTCTTTACATTTTATTTTCGTTTGGCAGCTTTCTTCAAGACGCTGTGTAAATAACTAATTTCCCTCTGATGTAGGATCTGATGAACACTCTTCAGCTTTCCCCAGGGGCCACAAGGAAACACATCTCGAAGCTGCTGATTTACTCTGCATTTGAGCTTTGTTGCCCCATGTTTGATGATCATTTGTCACTCGGTCTTGCTTCCTGGCAGATGGATAAATGGCGATGAGCCCTGATCTTTTCTTCCCTTGATTAGCTGGCGTCATGGCAGTTATGACTTCATGAAGAATCAGCCTTGGTTTTTGTCTCCTTACTGTGCTTCTGCAGCATCGCCTTGAGGTTGTATACCAAAGACTATCTTCGTGGTTACAAACGTGTATTATTTTTGCCTTTTCTTATATTTAAAGTTGTGAGACAAAATGCATGTTTTCATAATTTAAAACTCAGTATTCCATTTCCCCTCTGCTTCTGCATTATATGAATGCTAATATGCCTGTATGTGTATGTGTATGCCTGCCTATGGTCCCCCAGTGGCTAGAAATGGCGATAGGTGTAAACCGAGCCCTGGGTATCCTGCTCTGCCTTTGAGAAAATGAAAGCTCAGATGGGCCGATCTGGAATCTTGCGCCTTATGACGTCATAAGGAGCAAGGTTACCTCCCCTTTCTCTGCTTTGCCCGCCCAGAGAATTTGGCCCACCCATGAGAGAGAGACATCATGGTTTTCAAACAAGCAAAGTGGCAGTTGGTCAAGGCCACACCCCCACCCTCCACCTTGCCCCCCCTCTCTCCTCCTCAAAAGCTACAGACACAGAAATGGCACATCCTAAAGAAAGCTCATTGTGGGACTGGCTCTAGTGGCTGTAATTCTGCACCAAGGCTGAATTTCGGGAAAGAGACTTCAGATACAGTATTAGGGGACCACTAAGGTCTATATAAAAGAGACTTCAGATACAGTATTAGGGGACCACTAAGGTCTATATAAAAGAGACTTCAGATACAGTATTAGGGGACCACTAAGGTCTATATAAAAGAGACTTCAGATACAGTATTAGGGGACCACTAAGGTCTATATAAAAGCATCCAAAGAGCACCATGTCATGGGACCTTTAAAATCAGGGTTTCTTTCAGTTCTTAGTTAATGGTAATTTCAACTTCTCTCTCTGAGCTGAATTACCAACTAGTGCAAGTAAATTGCAGGGGATAACTTGGCATTTAAACCTTTGGTGGTACTTTTAAGTGGCAAATGGACTGAATGATTGGTTCTTTATACAGCTTGTGTTGACGTGCATGTACTTCTAGCCCTCCCATTGTTTAGCATCCACGTTAATGGTGCGCATAATTGAGGCCTACATTTATTGCCTCTTGAAGCTGCAGACTGCTGTCTTGGACAAAAATGTTAAATATATTGCAGGTAGTGCTTAGTGCCCATTCATATTAAGTGTGCCTTATAAATAGGTTGTCAAAAAGCATTATTTATTTTCTTTGTATTTTGAATAAAATTCTGTGTAACATAATGAACTTTTCTCTCGCTAGAACTTCTTTTTTGCAGATGGATATAATTTATTTCAAGGCTGCAGTACAGTATAATTAACTACATTTTTTTTCCTTTTTGGATACATCTTTACTAACATTTCCATTAAGGCATTTTACTTATGTATGTTTAAATGTGAATGGTGAAATGTCCCCTCATTTCCTGCCTTCTCTCTACTAGTCTGTATCCACGACATTCCACGTCCGGGATTGCTCCGGTGCCGTCGCAAATTCCCCCAGATTTTTACTCTTTTCGGCCGGATGTCCGTTACCTTCCACTTTCTTTGTGTTGGCATTTTAAACTCCGGTGGATTTGTGAGGACTATGGTTAACTGCTCCTCAGATCTCTGCAGGGTAAATCCAGACAGCTAGCTAGACTATCTGTCCAATCTGAGTTTTCTGTTGCATGACTAAAACAACTTTTGAACGTACACATGTTCCACCAAAACAAGTTCCTTTTCGAGGCTATTTTGCAGCGGCACCGTGGCTCTGCCCAGTGCTTAGCGTTGCCCATGTCGATTGTGATTGGTTTAAAGAAATGCCAACGAACCAGAGCACGTAATGTATATCCTCCCATCCCGGAATACTGTGTGGACTAACCAGACCCTCCTCCGCAGTGCTGTGGAGGAAGTTCTGTCAATGCGAGACTATCTCTCTACTGATGACTAAGGCTGGGTGTCATTTAAAAAATGACGATACTATTACCCTCAAAGTGATAGCGATACCAATAGAGTATTTATTTGTTTTCATTTGATAACTTTTTTCCTACCTAATTCAATCACGTTAATGGAAGCATCGCAGCACGCTGAACTCTGCCAAATACACCGTATGGGTTGTAGCTGATGCGTTCGTGGGCCAAGCGCACGAGTGCGAGCAAAATCGAATAGGGTTGGGATTAAATATGATACTTTTGACATCCTTACTCCCCGGACCTTGACCTTTACATTTTGGACGCTAAATATGTCCTGCTGATGCACATGATATGTGCTTTGCACATTTATCCTCCCAAAGGAATAAACCTTTTTTTTTTTTAAAGGCCCTGGACACCCACACAGGTGTTTTCTTGATATTCTGGCTGATTGGACCTCCTCCCAGGACTGTGTGGGTGTGTTTAGAGCATAGACTGTTAATATTAACAGTCTATGGTTTAGAGTGATTGATTTACAGTCTCCTGTTAGCTTTGTTGCACCTTTTAGGGCAGGACAAATGACAGCTTCATCATTCTTATTTGTAGATGAAATTTGTGACGTAATAAATTCCCATCAAAGCTCCGGCCCACCTTCAACCTGAGCAGAGGTCTAATCAGCCAGAATAAGTGCAATCACCTCTTTGGGTCTTCAGAGGCTTTAACGGTTATTTTCTTTGGCATTTTTAGAGCTTTATTTGACAGGACAGCTTAAGACTGGAAAGGGGACAGAGAGGGGAATGACATGCAGCAAAGGACCGCATGTCGGAATTGAAATTACAGCCGCTGCGGTAAGGACTAAGCTTTTGTACATGGGGCGCACGCTGAACCAGGTGAGCTACCCAAGGCGCCCTAGAATAAACCATTTTGATGACCCCATGGTTTTTCCTTTAGTACCACCTTTAAGACAAAACTAAGTTATTTTGGTAAGGCTTTAATGACAGCAATGGGCAGTATGATGAATCTTTCCACCACGTTCAGTTGATTTGATTTTGTAACATTAATGAATGTTGTAGTAGCTTCATCAAAGAGGCACCAAATGTGGCTTTTTTGTTTTGTGTGATATTTATTGGTATATTGTGTTGCACACAATCGTTGGATGTGTCTTGACTGTAATTGCAGTTCCCGAATAATTTAGCATTCACTCTTGCTGTGAGTTTCATCATCTGCTGAGGCTCTGTTCAATAGGTCCCCTCTGAATAAATGACAACAAAGCAATGGGCAATTATAAAAGAAAAATTGGTTTGTAAGATAACATCAAGTTGACTGTGAAAGGGAAGGAAACTCGCTGTCTTTTCTCATTGGGAAAGCAGGGGAGTACAGGGAGTTGGGGGAAAAAAAACAAAAGTGAGTTCCTGAGAGGTCGTCATGATGACAAGGTTCATAGCAATGATCTGCTTATTGACTTTGCAAGAGGTTTATGGGGAACACCAAAATCACAGCAACACAAAGTGACTGCTCGGAGCAAGGTTAGAGCAATGATTTCATGGTGTGTTTTATATCAGAAGTCTACTACTTTGCATAGCAATTGTGCTGTGAAAAGTCATAGCTTTTCTCATGATGATTACACAGAATGAATTAAACATGCAGGTATTTGTAATTCATGAAAATTGGTATCTCTCCATTAAGTGAAAAAGAGAGCAGGGTGTCACAGGATGTCTTTTAAAGCAGAATGTTCAGGAAGCACTTTGACAGTTCCTCTTTTTTGCTTCCCCAGACACATGATCTAAAGAAATGTGTTATCTTAATCACTTTTAATGGAAGCAAATTGCTGACAGCGAGGCATTACTAATTGAATACTGAATTTCACTTGGAATCATTAGCTCATTCGGTGGTGATATAACTTATAAATGACACCATGTTTCGGTATAAAGTAACAATTGTTCAACATTCAGAAACCGTATCTCACTCAAAACAGCATGGATGGATTTTTTTTCAAAGTTTGTATGTGTGTGGAAGCACCAGAGACACAAAATAACACCCCAAATCGCAGAAAAAGTTATTTTTTTCATAATATGGGCACTTTAAAGACAAGTGTTACAAACAAACAGTCTAAGTTCCCGCTTACAGTAGAAAATCACACAGCAAAATTGGCGGAGCAGGAAGCTTGGGGATGTAGTGACTACTTGCAAAGTTGATTTGCAAACTACTGTGTGAATTACTTGCAAACAGACAATTCCTGTTTTATGATCTCAAACCATGGTGCATCTCTGTTGTGAAGCAGTTTAAACTCTAGGGTTATATAAAATGGCTTGTACAACACTGATAATATAAAAGCTATATGCATCTGTTCTCTCTGGGTGCTTTTACTACCTACCTTGTTTGGCCCTCTGATCCGAACCAAAATGAAAGGTGTGAAACCTCCCCCAGACCATGGTCCGGACCAAACTGCCTTGGTCCGACCAGAAGACTTGGTCTCAGTACGGATTACATGGAACAATGGTTTGGTTCATTTCTAGTGTGAAAACACTATGGATGGATTGGATAGTTCTGGCTTTCGGTCCAATTCCAGGAAGTCCAATTCAACAAAATGAAATACAGTAGCACTTGGGGAGAGGAAGAGACCAATTGTTTAACTGACATTTGGTCTGAATTCTTTATAAAGAGTCAGTTGGAAATAACTTTTCAATTATTTTCTGAGAGAATGAGAGAGAGGATACGAGAATGTGAGAGAGCCTGTCTACAAACCAATCATTTGCAAGTAAACAACTCACGTAGGTCATGACAGGATGTAGGTACTATGTCATGTGGTTCTTTAGTGCACCTGCATAATTGCAATTTGAAGCCAAAACAAACCGGATTGAAATTATACAATGTAATGTAATGTAATGCTGCGGAGGAAGGTCTGGCTAGTCCACACAGCATTCCGGGGTTGGGAGAAAAACGTGCTCTGGTTTATTGGCATTTCTTTTAAACCAATCACAATCGTCGCCGCACGGAGCCCCAGTCCCGCTGCAAAAAAGCTTTGGTCGTGCAACAGAAAACTCAGATTGGACAGATAGCTGGCTGGATTCACCCTGCAGAGATCTGAGGAGCAGTTAACCATAGTCCTAGAGTTTAAAATTACAACCCAAAGAAAGTGGAAGGTATGCGGACATCCGGCTGAAATGTAAGACACCTGAACAATCTTGGAAGTGGAACGTCGTGGATATAGACTAGTAGCAATTTAACATAAGCTGAAAATCTTGGTTCTGTTGACCTTCAGTGGTTTAACTTATCACCTTCCTGCAGTGATGTAGAAGTCGGTTCACCGTGATATCATTGTTGTAAGTGGTTATAGGTGTAACACTTTTGACCACACCAGCCAGCTGACAGGCTCTCATTTACCCAGCAAGCCTCAATATAATGGTGCACTGTAAACTCAGAGCTCAAATCAGTCCTCTGTAGTATACCCCCCGAAAATGCACACAACTAAACCAGGATCTCTCTTTTTTGTCACCCATTTCTGCTGTAACAGAGAGGAATTGATGATCAGTTCATCCTTTGACTCGTTGGAGGTTCTCCTGGACTCGTTTGGGCCCGTCAGAGACTGCACCAAAGACAACGGAGGCTGCAGCCGCAACTTCCGCTGCATATCTGACCGAAAGCTGGACTCCACCGGATGTGTGGTGAGTCATCTTACTTTTATTAAACTGTGGCTGAGAGCTGCCATAGTGTACATTAGCTACCGCAGCAGAATCTGACCTTTTCCCTGAGATTCCTATATAATTCAAATTCAAAGTACTCTACAGTGTGCTATACAGTCTGTACAGACCCTTTTAAGATTGATAAGCGCATGACACTGAATGTCTTTACCTCCAACACTTAGGGATTTTTGATCTAAAGCCCATTTATATGACCTCTTCGCTGTTGGTTCATATTCTAATGTATGCATATTCTGTTTTGGTCATCAGTGTTTAAGTCCAGCTACTTCTTTAAATATTAAAGAGCACATATCTGCTGACCAAGATGACCCATATCAAGGACAAGCAGCAGACCTGCACTCTGTAATGTGTCTGAGTAAAACAGTTTAACTTCCCATCTTGTCATGTATGCCTCTTAGGCCGACAACACATTCATTACCTCCAGGTGGTGCTTAGCAACCAGGAAATGTAGCAGCCAGGTTTGTTTTCATCTCCATCTGTCGGGGACTCCAGCAATACCATTCTTGCTATTTGCAGAATCTCAGCGCCGTCTGCTAGTGTTTTGCTTCTCCTAAATCCCCCCTTTCTATTGATAAGCTGTCATGCACCACCCCCCCTAACAATTTAATTTCTTTTCAAGTACTTTGATGCACTTGAGTAAAGCCTTTCAGGTGGGCTGGGGAGATGTTATTTATGCAATCCGGTATGCTTCATTTTATCTCTTATAATGCACCACGAGGAGAGGGAAACAGCTTGTGAGATTCTTTTAATGGGAAAATGTTTCATTTATAGATTAGAGCTTATACATGTATTTCCAAGCAATTATATATGTAGGTGCTATGGTAAACATTAGCACAGTGCAGGAAAAAAATTATTTTGGCAGGCATGTAACAACACAGGCAGTTAATTTATTGCTATCACCCCTTGCTCTTTCATCATCATCTGACTCTAATCAGTAAGTGTGAGACTGGAGGCTAAAAATGAGTATTCTGTATACTGTAAAAACATCATTAAGGAATTTAGTGGTAAGTAGAGTTTGGAAAAAATCCAATGTATCCCTGATTTAAGGTTCAGTAGATGCCACAGCTACATGGGGAAACGTATGTCTGCCATTTATTCTCCATTGGAATTAATTACTTCCACTCCACATTGTTAATCGGACAATGTGCAAAGTTGTACATGCAGCATAAGATAGTTCTGTGAGGCTGTACTTAGACACACATGGCTTTGAGCCAAATGCTAATGTCTGCATGGCAACATGCTCACAATACCAGAGTTAACAATTCATATTGTTAGTAGGTAATATTTGCCATCTTTATCATCTTAGTTTATTATGTTAGCATGCTAACATTTGCTAATCAGCACTACACACACAATCTAGTTAAGGAAATGGCATTATTGTTGTGGGTATTTGTTTATAAACCAAAGTATTGGACCAATTGCAATTTTGAACTGATGATGGTTCTAGATAAATAGTCAGATGACCACCAAAGTCATTAGCATTCATTCTCTGGTGACCATGGATGTCCGTACCAAATGTCATGGCAATCAGTCCAGCAGTTGCTGAGAAATTGTATTTTAGTCCGGCCCAAAGTGGTGGACGGCCTGACAGACGTTAGCATCCCTTAAGCCAGGGTTCGAAATGAGGGGGGTCTGGGGGGGTCCCGGACCCCCCATAAGTCATTAGGGACCCCCTATAAGAATTTATTTTTAGATTTTGGGGGGTCCCCGACAAATTTTTTAACATTAAAAATGATTGTGAAAATTATAGGTCTTTAGTGACGTTTTATATTTATAACAATAATTAATTTATTTCCTAGCGCGATTGGGCAGCAATCAGGGCAGCTAATAGCATCACAGATTGTTGTTGTGGTCCTCCGGCGCATACAGTACAGTCTATGGCGCAGACACATGTTTATTGTTTATTGACGCGGCAAAACGAAGCCTCACAAAAGAGTGAAATCCCTAATGAAAATCCTGTAAGTGCTTCCGATTATGTTTATATCTCCATAATAATTGCTTATTATAGTAAAATATTTGGAGTTGGTGTTCCTATATCAAAAGTTGCATTAACTAACTTAGATACCCAGTGTAACGTTATGATTTAGAAGAGCGTTATGTCAACGTTTCTTGTTAGCTGTATGCTTCATACACATGAAGCATAGGTATGAAGCCAAATAATCTGCCAGCTAACAGCAGACATATAGCAGTTATCCACTTTGTCATGTCAGGGATTTATATAAGGTGCTGTAATTTTGTTGCTCCAGAATTAGAGGGTTACCTGTTAGATTATAGCCAATCCACTTCTCCAGACACCACTACAATACTGGGACTAGCCCAAACCATGAAAAACATCCCAAGACCATTATCCCACCTTCAAAATATGTCAATATAATTTTGCCTGCAGTATATAGTGTAGCAAGGTAGTCTTCAGTATTTTTTATAATTACATTTTAGGGGACCCCCCAAGAGTCCTAAGTCATTTCGAACCCTGCCTTAAGCCACACTTAAATGTGTCTGAAACCGCTTCATAACTGTCAGCAGTGATATTCCGGGCCAAACAATATGCCTCTTTGTAGACTCATTTTGAATTTTTTTGACATTCTGATGCTGCTTCAAGTAGAATCTTGAACAGCTTCTTGAATATCAGCCGTTGGTATTTAGCTAATGCAAGTAAACGTCTGAGTTTTTTTTAGTGCTTGGTTGCGCTGTTCATCCAAAAACAAATGCTCAGAAAAACACCTTGTTTATTTCCTGGGGGCTTGTACATGTCACAAACAAATGTATTACTGCTGCCTGAAAGCTCCGGCTGCTCTATCCCAAATATCTCACTTGTTAGTAATTGGACCTTGTGATGTGAATACCATCCACTTTCCAAAAATTACTTCATACAGAGACTGAAAGGAGTCCACTGAGTTGCAACAACATTGCACTGGAATGTCAGAGACCGAAATATCCATCCAATTTCCGTGTTTGTCCCAAGAGATGGTAGAGTGTAGATTTCAAGCCAGGGCTTTGAAGTCTCATAGGCATTTGATTATGTGTTACTTAGTTAACACATTCATTTTTTTCATTCTCTCTCCTCATGTGGGACAGCACAAGAAAAGTACAGATATTTTGTAGTGATACTCTTCCCTTTTTTTGTACATAATTACTAGATGCTTTTAAACAACAGCTTGTATTCACCAGCATCTAGAGGAGCGGCTTCTTTATGTTGCAGTTTGTTGCAAATCCTTGCCAAAAGCATCAGATAAAAAAAAAATCCATTTTCTTCTCCCTGAAATTAGTCTCACATAGATCCAAAAAGAAACATTGAAGAGTTTTCTTGCCAACGCTTTGAGGTGTCATGAGACTTTTCTTTTGTATTCTATTAATTATTTATTGTACTGTTCTATTCCCATCCCTGTGAGCATGTTGGAGAATGCTGTGATACTTTTTCTAAGAACATTATGCAAAAAAAGAACAAAGTGAATGTCTGTGCTTACTTACAGTGCTTTATCCTTTAATGTTTGTTTTCTCATCATTTGTGAACGTTCAATGAGCTCATCTGTAACTACAAATTAAGCAGAAATTCATCCAAAAAATGGATCTATGATTTTCACACTTGAGTAGAGCCTCATTGAAAAGGAGGTGGACAACTTGTAAGACAAGATGGAAAAAGTGAAGGATAAAAGATTTTCAGAAAGACCAGGAAACACTTTATTATTTTTTTTATGGTTGGCCAAATCTTTTTCCATGTCACGCAATTCTGCTTCCAATTTCTGAATTTTATCAATCTGCTCTTTTTTCCTTCTGGAGGTTTTTGAAGTAAGTTTGCCTCTAATGTACGCTTTAGATTCCTCCCAAACCGTTGCCACGCTGTCTGTGCTACCCATATTAATCTCTGCAAATGAGGATAGGTCCTCTGCAAGTCCTTTAGTAAATACTTTGTCTTGCGATAGAGACGTATTCATTCAAGATTATCTGAGTGGATATTCGCACCAAGTTCAACAGGTGCATGATCTGACAGGGAAATAGCATTAATATTACTATCAATAACAGCATTACTCGGGCTCTGAGAGATCAAAACAAAGTCTATTCTTGATTGTGATTTGTGGCAGCGTGAGTAGAATGTGTGTTCTCGTTTACTCGGATTAACCAATCGCCATACCTCAATCAGACCATTGTCCTCGATCAGCATGTGAATGGCACCTCTATCATTAGGTGTTGAGGTTCCTAAAAATCTAGACCTGATTGAAATCTCCTGCCAAAATGAGTTTTCCTTGTGAATTATCCAGTATAGTATTAACCTCATGAAAAAAAGAAGGATCTCCTTTGTTAGGCGCATAGATGTTACACAATGTTATTTCCATACCATTTATGATGGCTTCAAGACAAATAATTCTGCCGTTAATATCCTTAAATTCATTCAACACTGAAAAGTTCAACTTTTTATGTACCAAAATAAGAACTCTGTTTTTCTTGCTTGAGAAGGAGCTATAATAAACCTGCCCAACCCAGATTTTTAAAAATCTTTTAGCCTTCTCATCCATGAGATGAATGAAATGAATGCTATGTCAGCTTGTTTATGATGGAGATATAAAAGTACTGTTTTCCTTTTCACAGGATTTCCACAACCATTAATATTCCATGATACTATTTTAACACAAACATTATTTGCAATTCATACCATAAAAAATAAATAAAAATATTGTAAGTATAGGCTATATAAAAAGCTGAACCACTTTGTCTGACATTTCTGAAACAGTATTCAAAAGTTTTTGTACCATTGCTGAGCATATTCCAAATGCATTTTTTAAGTGAACATACATGACCAAACTGGTCAACATAAACATTCCCAACAGAGGAGAAAACACAAAAAAGAAAATCTCCAACAACTAACTGGAGACTCATTTCACATTAAATCAGTCCGGGATTGAGGAAAAAGCAAAAAACAAAATCTGCCTAGGTCCGTGGGTTGTCCCCAGATAGCTACACAAGCATTATCCAACCCCACCACACCTCTCTCAAACTCACCACGTAGATTAGCTGGCAGTTAGTCATTAGTCTGTCATGTGCT
This sequence comes from Perca fluviatilis, assembly GCF_010015445.1. Classification (NCBI taxonomy): domain Eukaryota; kingdom Metazoa; phylum Chordata; class Actinopteri; order Perciformes; family Percidae; genus Perca; species Perca fluviatilis. The sequence continues at coordinate 10,471,015 of NC_053122.1, forward strand.
GCTGAATGAATTTGACAGCTTCCGACGCTTCTTCAAACTTTCGGTTCTTCCCCTTCAGAGTGAAACGGTTGCGTCGCTGGGAAGCCGAGTCTGAACTTCACATTCTTGTCACGGAGCAGATGTTTTGCTGCAGTCAAAGTGTTCCTCCTCTTAGCTAGCTTCTTGGTCATGTCTGGGAAAAGGGAAAGCTTGCATCCATTCCACTGAGCTCCACCTTTCTCTATCGCAACTTTAAGCTCTTTGTCTCTCGCGGACGAGCGCGGGAATCTTATCATAATCAGCCTGGGAAGCTGACCCTCATTCGGACGGGATCCAGGACAGCGGTGTGCTCTTTCGACTTCGAACTCCTCCTTAATACCCATACTGAGACCCTCTGACAGCAGCTTTTCTGTGCACGCTGTCATGTTGTCTCTTTCAAACCCAGTAGTCTGACATTATTACGACGACTTCTACTTTCCAAATCTTCCACGCGATTCCACAGAGTCTCTACGCGCTTACTGTGTACATCGCGGTCGTTTACCAGTTGGTGAGCGGTGTCCTCTATGTCGGAAATTCGGCCTTTCGCTTCTGTCAGTCGCTGTTGCATAGCATTTACTGCATTTTTCAATTCTGCTGTAGTCTCTTTAGTCGTTGACACATCGGATGCCACTGTGTGGAGCGTCATGCTCATTTTAGTCACTTCAGCAAAGAGGCTTGCCCAAACTAGCATGTTGCTCCGGCCGCTGTTTTGGGCTAGCATCGCTTGGCTCCATAGCAGCATTCTTTGCTCTTGCATTCTTTAAATATTTTGAAGATGTAGCCATATTCCAGCAGATTAATTCTCTCCCATAGTTGTGGTTTTCGGTATCAAGATATTTAGCTTTGAAAAAATGATGGAAAAATGATCTGATTAATTGGATTTAGTTAGTGGGGTATAGGACAGCTTCTACTGAGCAACCATCTTTCTCGGTGTCCCACGTGACTCCCGAGAAAGACTTTTTAGAATAGATGTATAGAACAAGGAACGAGGAAGCTCAAAGAAATTGCATGCGGAATGCTTTTCCAGTTTTGTTACTTGCAAAAAAGAATTCAATATGTAACAATCAAGTCAAGTCAAGTTTATTTCATCCATAAAAATGGAAATTACAGTGCTCATACCTGCCTTAATGCCCATAAAAAATAGAGCATAAATACAATACAACAAATACAATACACAATAAAATTCATAAATACGGTACAGACATTTTAAAAGTGTAATTTTAAAGTGCTTGTTGTGCTGTCTGATAGCCTGAGGTATAAAAGAGAGAGCATACCGCTTAGTTCGTGTCACAGGAGGCCTTAGCCTACCACTACGTTCCATAACCCTGCCAGTCAAATTACCATGAAGAGGGTGACCCGGGTCCCTCGTTATTTTCTGTGTCAATTTTGCGAGACGGTCATCATATACTTGATTCACTGTATTTAACTCTCCCACCATTTTTCCAGCCCTTTTGGTCACTCTATCAATCCTGGCCTTCTCGGTTATGCCAGCATTCCCACCAAAAACCCACCACACAGTAACTCCAAACACTACATATCACTGACATAAAAAACATTCTCACCACATCCGTATTCAACTTAAAGGACTGCAACTTCTTCATACAGTATACACGTGGACTTCATTTTTTCATCAATAAGTCAACATGATCAGACCATGTTAGCCTATCATTAAAAACAATGCCCAAATAATTGTATGTGTTCTTTCTATTACCTTTGATTTCCACTGCCTCAGTTGTCATCTTATTTCTCCTGTAATCAATTACTAATTCTTTAGTTTTCTTAACGTTGAGTTCTAGGAAATGAGTGTCGCAATAATCAAAAGCTTTTATCTCATTTTGATAGTGACTATAGTCATCATTTTCAGTTAACAATGAGCTCTGTGTCGTCAGCAAATTTAACAACTTGACAGATTGCCTGCTGCTGACGGTAGTCTGCAGTATAAATGGTTAAAAAGAAAGGGTGATGAAACAGTTCCCTGAGGTGAGCCTGTGTTTGTCATGATCTTGTCAGAATTGAGTTCTGTTCATAGTGTATACGCACAGGCCGTACGTTGTACTCCAGTATGTAAATAACATGCATTCACTCTGATCTATTGCATTCCCCTGTTGCCATACAATATCAGAACCAGGCAAATGTTCTTCAGTAAAACAAAATGGAGAAATCACGCATTCTGTGCCTTGTTTATGACATATTGGATTTGTGCATGTTGATTACCAAACAGGCTCGCCAGTCTGCCAGTTGGCCTGTTATCTGAAGTGCACTTTGCAATTCAGCAAGTATGCCTCATACTTTATACATGTGTATAAAGGTATAAAGGGATGTTTTTTTGTTATCAAATTTTTATTGTTTTAACATCGTTTAAACATGACATATAACGACGAAGACAAACAATCAGCAATTACACCAGTACGAAATAAAAATGAATAAATCAATAATTAAAAAAAAAAAAATATATATATATATATATATATATATATATATATATATATATATATATATAAAGGGCACTATATCAGTGGGATAACAAAATATACAGAAAAATTATATTAAATAAATAATAAACAAACCTACAGAACATATTTCAAAACATCAACATATACACAAATATATTTAAGTACTACAGATTATTAGAATTGTTAAAAAATATCAATAAAAAAAAGGGGGATAATAATTAAACCGGTAGAGTAGAGCTGAGAGAAATCTACGACAGTTGAAATATGAATAATAATGAGGAAAGCATAAATGAACCAGATGAACAAGAACAACAAAAATAAAACAAAACGACCATAAAACCAGAGAAAGGGGGGTATAAATTCAACTCAACATTTAATAAAGTGGACAAACTTTCTTTAACCATATTCCAAAAGTAAGCAACCCCAGTGCATTCCCAAATCATGTGAAAAAAAGTACCAATTTCCCTTGTATGGCACAGCGTACAATTAGGATCAGGTTTAAGCTTCATACTATAGAGTTTACGTGGAGTCATATAAGTCCTATGAATAAAATTAAAATGGATTTGTTGATGATCCGGATTCCTTGAGGCATGCATTACCATAGCCCAAACACTGTCCCAATTAAAACTGGGGGAAAGGTCCGGAATATCCGCCCGCCATGAAGAGTCTATTGTCAGAGGAGGTTGCATTTTTGGTATAAAGGAATGTTATTGAAAATATTGGATGAGATATGATAAGTATGATCAGTATTGCGTGGGAATTTTCTTCCTCTGCAAAAAAACATGCGTAGGAAGCTTGTGGTTGATACTGTAACATAAAAATCCTGTATCTAGGGACATCCAATGAATTAGTTATCCAAAATTTCAAGAAGGTTATTTAAACAAAGCAACAAAAAACTAGAGACCATGTTGGGATGGGATCACACCAGCCATGACACCAATCTTCAAACTCGGCCTTCATTTTAAACTCAACTACACACCTGTAAAGTTTTGTGACTGCATCTAGCACGTTTGTGAAACTATCACGGTGACAAAGTCTGTCTGCAAACAAACAGGAAGACGGAGAGACAGACATATAAACACCTTGTGAAATACTCAAAGACGCCTCTTTGGTAGTTTCCACTACAGTAGTTATCTCCAGGAACACATTTTGCCATGATCACACACCCACACCCACACCCACACACACACACACACACACACACACACAGACTCACAAGGTAAAAACAATTCAAGCGTCGCTATAGCAGTTGGTAACAAAACTGGTTATTATAAGGTGAGCAAACATGTTCATGTGTATGAACTGCATGAACAGGCTAGTAATTGCATTCTTTTGATTAGACATCAGTTGCATTTGTCTGCCTTTACCTCGGTATTCTAATGAGACATCAATCAAAGCCATCCCATCCCCTTCACCTGCTCCATTCTGAGCGTCTGCTGCTCAGTCCCGCAGCAGCTCTCTCTCTCTCTCTCTCTCTCTCTCTCTCTCTCTCTTTCTCTCTCTCTCTCTCTCTCTCTCTCTCTGTGTTTGTTTTCAAAAAGACAGTGTTTTTTCCTTTGCTTTTTCATATTTATAGGCCTACAAGTTTAGGCTGTATTACACTTTACTGAGCAATAAACAGTATTGTGGAGTTGATGTGAGGGCTCAATAAATGAAATCATTTTACTTCCCTAGTATTTCTACATAGAAAAGTAAGGTTTGTGATCTCATCCCAGCCCTGCATGGCTTTCTTCTGAGCTCTCCTTCATTTGCTGAATCTACCTATGTAGAAGTCAGTACCAGACGCAGCTGCTGCTGCCTTACTAAATCAGACAGTAATTACACGCACACAGCGAGCACAAATTGAATGGAATTGGCAGCACAAATTTGCCCTGCACTTTTATTTATGTAAATCTGGTCCTGTTTGGCTGCGGCCTAATTTGTAAAGATGGCCGTACTAGTTGAGTATTTGCTGATTTAATTGGTTTGGATTTCTTATCCTTTAAGGATAGCTCACCACAGTTCCTATATGGATTGGTATTCTGTTTGAATGAGACATGCCATTATTATGCTGCTTATCTAACAACCTCTTAGCATTATTGCAAGTCATTGATTTCCCCCCACACACATACACACATCCCAGTCCTGTCCATCACCACACGGCACCGCTCCCAGCTGCCGTTGCATATATTACTGTGTGTTTTAGTAATTATCTTGTGACTGTCGAGCTTATAAATGAGCCTCTCATCTGTCTAATCAGGGTGGTAAACTGGCTGGGCCCCAGCGCTCTGATTCCACCCTAATCAATTAACACCTTGTCTGAGTCTGCACTGCCAGTAGCTGTCCTGTCTGCGTTTAATATCTTTCCTTGTGTGAGAGTCGACTGATCCTGGCGGTCTGCACTGACCGACCCGCTCTGTCTCGCTGATGTATTGCACTCCTGGGAAGAGGCGGCGTGTGGCGCCTGTGGAAGTGAGAGCATAATAATCACAGGATGATTGTGGGATTAATTAGCTTCGTCTTGTCACTTTTCTCCTCTGCAAAATGGTGGAAAACAAGGATGTTGTTAACGGAGCAGATTGCCACCAGTATGGAATGAAGAGATAGCTGGGCGTCATCCAAACAGCCCATATTGTGTTTGTGGGGCTTGGTATATAAACCTGAAGTACACAAGAAATGTTGATCATTAATGCTGTTTAGTGCATTTCCCACCTGCTTTCATTGTATGTCTGCTTTATAGAACTATACAGCGGAGAAAGAAAGGGTTGTGTAAAATATATAGAATGCAGCTGCATGATTGAGGCTTTTGAAGTGTCATACCTAGTCTTGTATTTAAACCCACAGATATGTTGTATTTTTGAAGTTAGAACACATTTGCATCTTATTTTCTCCCTGTTGGGTTGGACAGGATATTTCACTGTGACGATTGTGTGTGTGTGTGTGTGTGTGTGTGTGTGTGTGTATTTTTGCTCTAAGAATTACAGAGGCCTGTGCTGCTGTGTGGTTTTCCATTCGTTGGAACTTCTAGGTTTAGAAAGTAAAAGCAGGTAGTCTTTTGGTTTTTTATCTGAAATGTAAACACCTTCACTCATTGGCTAATACTTTCCGGATGTTTTAAGTTTTCAGTTTGAGCGTGATTGTTTGGAAAAGAAGGTCCTGTTCAAATGTCAGGTTTCTTGTGCACTTTATCTAAATATTGGGTTTCACTTTACTTAAAGGTATCTACATAAGAGTGACATGGCACTGTCATGAAGGTGTCATAAACATTATAAACAAGTCATAAACGTTAATGACATAACACTTCTGTCCTTAAGTGTCATTCGGTTTTTGTCATGACAAGTTATGGTTAGGGATAGAGTTAGGGTTCATGTGTCATGACAGTGTCATGTCACTCTTATGTAGATACCTTCAAGTAAGGTGTTACCAAATATTGTTTTACTGTAACCCCATATCAGGGGGTGAGATAATTAATAATGATCAGAAGCATTATTTGTGTGGCCAGTGGTTAAGGTCATGACTACTACTAGCAATGCACTCAGCGGGTATAAGTCGTCTGTCCAGCCTTTCTAGAGCGTCCATTTATCTTTCCAGGTGTTGGTCCTTGTTTCTTCTTTGGTCATCTGGAGGTCTGCAAAAAGCTGAAAATGTGTGTAATGTAATGAAGAAAGGCGTGTTTATATTTTCAATGCACTTTTGTCAATTTTTTTTATTTAAAATGTGAAACATTTAATACACGGAAGACAGAAACACCCTGAACATGTGACAACACTGCACATAATAGTCCGTTTTTTTGCCCTTATTCCGAAAAAGATGATATTCCGACTAAGCTGTTTACATGGCTAATGAAAGTGAATATTCCGCTAATATTCCCGTTTACATGTAGCCGTGCAAAAGATTTTTTCAAAGTTTACCAGCGGTGGTGGACTTGTTGGACTGTGCAAACACAGCGTCCGTCTTTCATTCCTTCAACCAGCTTCTTGAAAAGGTCGGTGTAGCGATGTATGTGCATATCCAAAAACCTGGTGATATCCAAGTCTTTTGCTGCGTTCCAGACACAATTTTTAGCCCGTAAGTTAACTACTTCAAGTCACAACTCACGACTTGGTAGCGTTCCAGGCAAAGTCACACAAACCCTTCTAGCTAGCGTTAGCGTTAGCTAGCGTTAGCTAGTGGCTACCTACCGTTGACGTTAGCTAGCGCTAGCTGATACTAGCGATTTCTAGTCAGCAACATATTTTGGGCTTCATTTAATAAACATAACCTGTAGTAGTACACAATCGTATGTGTATTGTTTTGATTAAAACGTGCGGAATTACTTTACGTTGCCTATTTATGTATATTTATTTCTATTTCTCACCATTTAACACCGGCATCTGTACAGCATCAACAGGGGTCGCCATTGTTGTTTATGTGTGACGTCAAAAACTGTAACTGGGAGTACAACCATCTGGTACGAGTTCACGAGTAGTAAGTTACGGGTTTGACTGTTGTTCCAGGGCACTTTCACGGTAGAAGTTTGTGAAAACACAGGTTACGGGTTACCTGGAACGCAGCATAAGATAATGTTTCAAAGTAGCTGTGTTTCTCCTTCTTATCGGGTCTGCAGCCTTGCACACTGTTGGCTGGTTGAATTGTGTACAGCAACCATAGCAACGCACAGAGCTGACCATAAGCGGTAAACAGGCAAGAGGCTATAAACTGCAGTTAAAACCCTGATTGAGACACATATCCGAATGAGCTGTATACATGTCCAAAGAATGCCTCTAAAACCTGAATAATACCAAAATATCTTGTCTTAAAAAATGTCTTAAAATGCTATATTCGGAAAAAGGCCTTATTCGGAATATCCAACTGGAATATGCTGTTTACATGACCTGTATCAAATTTGGAATATTGTCATATTGGGAATAATAGTGGAATATTGGTGTGCATGTAAACGTACACAATGAGCCTCACTCATCAACTAAACCATAAGTTATTTGTTTTTTTCACTAGATCATGTCACTTTTCATTAAAGCCCACACAGACCATCGTCACTGATGCTACTCCGAGTTGCACACAAAATTACACAATATGAAGTACATATGATAGACAACACTACAGCGGGTGCTTTTTTTTTTTAAGATTATTTTTTGGGGCTTTTCCCTTTTATTAGATAGTGACAGTGGATAGACAGGAAACGTGGGAGAGAGATGGGGGACGACACGCAGCAAAGGGCCGCAGGTCGGGCTCCAGCCCGGGCCACTACAAAGGACTCAACCTACATGGGGCACACGCTCTTACTGGGTGAGCTAGAGGTCGCCCCAGCAGGTGCTTTTTTAGTAATAATTCTGGACAGCACCATACTGTATGCTGCAGGCTGAAGCAGTTCTTCTCACCACTTTGTATTGGCGTACTTCCCCTTAGGCAGCAAAAAACAATCTTGACTGGGATCACATTTTGGGACACTAAGCACTGTTGAACGGAGTCAATACCTGGCAGAGATATAGCTAGACCTCAGCCCTAAAGTGGAATAGGAGCACATTAGATTGTCACTACTGATGTTTTCTCTCCTCGGGTCATTGGATTGATGTGAGTGTGTGTTCAGACTCAAAGGGTTGATAAAAGCTTCTACCGAAGATCACATACTGTAGGGGCTCATACTTGTTGAATTAAATTTATATTTTATATATTCACAAAGTAGTTACAATGAAAATGAATACACATGATTTTTAGATGCCATCCAGAAAAGGCAACTGCAAGTGAACTGTGAGGGTAACATGGTTCGGGTAAAGACATGAATCTATGATGAACACATACATTCTTTATTCTGTTGAGTTTACACTATTTAAGGCATTGAACTTGTCAGTTATTTATATGTACTACTAAAGGCGTAATCTCAACTGGACATGGCTGCCACATGTCTTGCCAACATTTACCATTTCAGTTTGATTTCCTATTAAATCCCTATGAATGTTTCCTGTCATTGCCCAGCTGGTATCATTGCTAAATCTGATTGCAATATACATATTTTTGATTAGGCTATCAACTGCAGACATAATATACGGTAAGCTGCTGTCTGTGGTGATCCTGACACGATGTGGCTCCTTAAAGTATTCTTTTCTCATAAATTTGTGAGTTTTTTTCTTGTAAATTTACTACTTTAATCTCAAAGAATATCCAAGTTTTTTCCTTGTAAATTTAGGACTTTAATCCCGTAATATTACCCCCCTCCCCAGGCTCCATAATTATGCAGCCGTATAGAATAGTGAAGAGAGGAGGTGATAAATGTCAATACGCTCATTTGCATCATCATCAATCATTACCATTTGCTCACAGCAATTTGTTTTTAGTAGCAGCGTTGACTGATGTTCTGGCCTTTATTGGCCATTGTTTGTCTGCCAGGCAACATAGAGGTTGCGTGAGAGTTGAGGGAGAGACAAAAATACTGTGTGATATGAAAGGGAAAGGTTTATGCTGGTGTTCTTAAGATGATGGGAAGTTATTTATAGATTTGTTTCTGGTTTCATGGACAGAAGAGGGGGATTTAGCATGGTGAACCTTAAGGCTACCCAGGCTTTATACAGAGTTGCACGGCCCATTGCAAGGGCAGGAAAGGCCCACACCATTGTCAGACTGCAAGTATTACGATTACGATTATCGACAAACTGTCCACGGTTTCACCTAAAAAAAAAAAAAATAATGCAATTTACATGCGTAGCATTACGAAATGTTTGTTTTTTCTACCATTATTTTGAAACGTGATCATAATGTGTATACATTTAGGCCTATATAAATGTTGGAAATAGCATTCACCCAGAGGTGTTGTGCAATTCTACATTATGGTATCTTTTCGGTAGTAAAATGTATTTACAAAACGATCAATGAACTTTAATAAAACATTGGAAAATATCTGCAGTGAGAATGTCTTCTCAAATTTCTTTGCATCAGTCATTTGATGAACTGTAAAGTGGTGGAACTGAAAGTGCACATGATATGATTGTGAGCCTTTCAAAACCAGGCCGTTCGCAAGACTTTCACCCAGGAAACGGGTGTTTTTGTCCCGGTAGTACTACTTTAGGGGGCCGGTGTTTTTACCCAAACAACACTCTTTTTTCTAATCTTAAAGGAGAACTCCGGACGATTTTTACCTGCTTCTTGATTGCTAGATGGCTACAAGTACTGTCGATAGGAAAAAAAACAACCAAAATCAATGCTAGCAAACTGGAGTGTGTGTGTGTGTTTGTGTGTGTTTCAGGCCTGTGTGTAGTGTAACAGCAGAGAAATTGTAATTTCTCCATTGGGGATCAATAAAGAGTATACATTTAATTAATTAATTAAACATCATATGAATTGCGGTCTGTAACTTTTCGTACATTATCAAAAGAACCTGTTCATGAGAATGCAGTTTGAAACATTACAATTATTTAATAAGGAAATAACTACTGTATAAACTAGATTTACAGTTGTTGTCTGTATTATGCCAGTAAGCAACTGTGAGAATATTTTATTGACTTGTTTATGTCAGTGTCTGTACCTGTATTTGACTTTAAGTTTGTAACCTCAGATAATCCTGTTTAAAAGTCTGCTTTCTCTTAGACCAAAGAGTGGCTGGAAATGGCACAAAAAGCTACACCATCTCATTTGTTCATGGAGCATTTACTTTCCACACAGTATAAATAATGCTTGTCTTTTTTAAAGTAATATGTAGCTTCTTTCATTAGGAATTTTGCTCACAGTACGGTTCATTTTAAGTTAGCAAAGGAAGTTTTTACCACTGACTGGAACCTAGCCTGACGTTGTCATAGTCAGAATAGGAGTCTGATGCTGCTCCATTGGGCTGTGATTATGGGACGTGTTTCAACCGAACCAGGAAAGAAAATGTATGCACTCAATTGGATAGACCTACAACCAATCAGAGCAACGGAGACAGACGTCACAGAAGCTGCAAGTCAAAGGCAGGCTTTGACAGAGCAAAGGCAGAGGCGGCAGTTTCCGTGTCATGCGGACAGGTGTGGCAATGGTTCTCTGTTCCTCTTTTAAAATGAACGTGCTGTCGATATCTTCTATAACAGACGTGATGGCAGAATCTACACATCTTAATTCTCCAGCGGCAGCCATCCTTGTTGTAAACAAATTCAACCCAAGCACTTTTTGGTGACGTGATTGATTGCGTCACTGTTGATCATCTGTACATCATGGTATAAAGCCCGCCCTGACGATTTGATTGGTCCGAACAGCTCTGGTTCGAGCAAGTTCGGCTGGCATCCAGGCTACAGGGAACCTTCTCTGAAATGGGAAAATCTCACATTCTGTCCATGAAGTTCAAAAAATAACTTTCACTTTTTGAAATATGTTGTGGATAGCAGTTGACTACAGTTTGAAACAGATTTTAGATCATTAAAGTTTTAGATGAAAAGTGTCAGATTTAGTACTAAATCTGACACTTTGCATCTAAAACTTTAAACTGACATTACAGCTCCAGTGTTCCATTAATATAAGACAAAGACCTTGGGTCAGAGAAATTTCTTTTTAAAAAGGGTCTTCAGTTGCAGAGTGTCCATTTGACCTCAAACCTCCTCCCTGTTGTGCTTTTTACACTCCTGCTGTGAAAGAGGTGAGAGGTCTTACTAAATGTCCAAGCTTTTCTGCACTGAGCTTACTCACCATAACATCCACAGGAGACCAGAATGAAGAGCTTAGCGTTCTGGGATAAGCTGACCTTTGACACACACTGCTTATCTCTAACACTGGCCTGCGGGAACATTCTCTAAAGACACCTAACTCTATTAGGAAACATGAAAGGAAAGTGGAAATGTTGGAATAATGTTTAAGGCTACACGATATGATTTCTAACAGAATTCTTCAGAATGGATAGGTTTCTCTGTAAACTTGACACAAACGCTCCTGTGGGCTTCTCTCAAAAAAAAAACCTTTTAAGTTCTGGCAAATACGTCATCCCAGCTCTCTTTTTGATGTATCAGTCAATAAGCTGTTTAACGTTAGACATGGACGTATAATAGGCTGTTTCATTAGAGCTTGAAGTTGTACATTGCCTTGATGTACTGTATATGGTTATAAAAGTGTTGCCGAGGAGAAATACTTTACTTGGCCATACAGCAAAATACAACTTTATGAAAATACAACAATAATCTGGTTATAAATAGGTACATGACAAAGTAAAGCCTTTTAGCTGTATCTTATATACCCATTTTGATAAAGCACCATGAAAACAAACAAGGCATGATCAAAACTATGTTTTCCTAACACACTGAGTGTATTTGGAATTGTACATCTTTACATTGTAATCATTTACATCTTGCTACATAAAAGTCCTCCAAACTATGCAATTAAATATGCATAGTCATTAGCCGTTGCCTTTATAACAACCATTATGACCGTTTTCTGATCTGACGCCCCTGCCAGACAGAACACATTGTTAGTCAGTTCTGTCCAAAACCGTTACAAATGATATAAAAATTATTCTTATGACCTTTTTCTGATCTGCCAAAGGTATGGTTAAGGTTTGATTAAATTTAGGCAAGTTGAATTAAATGGTTAAGGAAACACTGTGGTCACAGTTAAAAAAACAAAAACAAAAAAAAACACCAATGGTGACTGATCCAAACAGCAGTCTCCCATGTCTAAGCCATATATTTTCACCATGTACCCCCAACTCTCACTAAATATGCCTTCCAAGGAGCACTGTCCAATCTGTTAAAGCCACCATGGTCATTTGACAGGTCGTACAAACTATACCCCCACCTTCAGAGGTTTGGCAGTGATTTAAAGGCCTCTTTCTGCATCAAAGTATGTGCTTATCTGATCATCTTGCAGCCTCTGAAACCTCCTTTTCGACTGGCTGTATCCGACATTTTTTTTTTTTACTTTCTAGAACAGACAATCTGACAATGACAGCCACTTCACTTCGATAGGGATTAGTGTGGATGTGTGAAAGTAGCCAGGATTTGAACTTGTTTTTTTCATTCCTCGCACATGTCCTTCCATCACTTTTCTCGTGTAGAACCGAATGCCTTTAAAGTCTCAAAGTGCATGCAGTAGTATTGACATTTGTACTATTCAGCATGCTGAAACTACAAAGACACATAGAAGACTTAGAGAGAGATCAGGAATCCAGGAGGACAAAGCTCTGATGGCCATTCAGAGAAGGTATAAGAACATTAGCTTCATGCCTGGACGTGGTTAGACTAGGGATGATGAATTCTAAAAATGTGACGGTACTCATTTATCTACAGTACCGTAGGTACAGGGGGATGCAATTATTTCGGACCTGGCAGTATACGCCTACAAATGTTCTAGTCTGCTGCTAAATGCTGGAGAAGAAGAACACCACCCACCAGCACAGAAAAACAGACCGCAGTCAGCCTCTGGCTTTACCGTAACATTACATCTACAGCAACGGCTTTCCCGACTTCACCTGGAGCTCGCAAACCGTAAACCGCAAACTGTCTGTTTCTCTCTGCCGTTGTCTTGTCACAGACACTGCCTAACGTTAGCTCCGATAGCTGACATTAGCTAACTTTAGCGGATGTTTTGGAGGACCTCTATAACGACAGTTAATTTAACTTTAACTAGCCCGGTTCTATGTGAAAAAACGACAACGGCAGAGAGAAACTAAACATTCTTGCTGTCTGGAAGTTCCGGGTGAACTCATGGAAGACGGTACCGTGCGCTGGCTGTGTGGTGAAGCCATGCTTCAGAGCTAGCGGGCTGTGGGTCCACAAGACTGACGTTTTGTCCAGATCACATGTAAACCACGCTCTCCTTTTCCCTTCCACTTCACACCAAAACGGTGACAGAAAGTTGGAACACCGTGGTATCAGCGTTGGTATCGAGTACCGTGTACTTTTGGTGGTATTGGTACCGACTACTAGATTTTTGGTATCGGGACATCCCTAGGTTAGACGACTAGTTGTGGCAGAGTTTGCTTGGACAACGCTATGCTATTTCCTCTTCTCCAATTCTCCGCTTCTGAGAGACAACAGACATTATTCGCACAGCCACCAGAGGTCCTTTTCAGGTCCAAGTAAACATAAATTGCTATAGGCATTTAATCAAATAAGCAATGCTGTCGTTTCTCCGGTAAGGCTAGTCTCTAAATGAAATAAAAGAAAATAAACAGCTGAATTCTCGCAGGCAGAGACATAGAAACATAATAAGGCTCTGCTATACAGATGAAACCCTAAAGCTACTTTTGATATGACCTTTTCGCTGCACATATATACGCTGCACAAGCAAGAGAGATGTCAACTTTAAGTCATTTAAAGGATTTCCAAATTCCATGCATGTATAAATACTAAAATTATTTGATAAGGTTGAACAATATATGACATTTGAAACATTTTTATGTGCTTGCCACTCTAAAACCATTGGAGACTGCCCATCATTATCTTCACATAATGCATATTATTATCATTATTAGCATTATTAACATTATTTCTAATGTAGCTTCACAGTAGGTCAAACTCATTTAGAAAAATAGATTAAACCATGGTTTAAAGCAAATATAGCAAGTGTGATTTGTCACGTTTAGATGGTATTTTGCATAACACAGTTTACTGAATCAAGAACCTTTGTAATTTCTTGATCAGGATCGTTTGGAAAATGACTGTTTACCTAGTGATTGCATCACCTTGCATTACCAGTCCTCAATCATTGTAGGTCTGCACCGATCTGCCTATCAGACAAATTTGAAAAGTGCATAGCTTATCCATAGATTTGTTGCTGTTTGGCAATGGCACAGTACTGATTCCCTTAAGCCTCAATAGCACTTCAGGAATGTATCTCTATTAAGAAACAGGATTAAAAGGCATGGTGGTTCAAGGTTTTTTTTCAGAGCAGGCTTTGTACTGCTAGCTTTTTCTACAGCAGAGCAGAGAGTCCTCTCACTCACTGTTATTAAATGGTCTAAGATAAATGGTGATTACTTTACATTCAAAGACCTTAGTGTCAGTGGATGGTCATTATATAGTGGCCTGTGCATCATTTGAAGATGAAATGTGCCCTTTCAAGTTATTTGCAGATATATGCTGTAAATGCCAGACTAGCACTTTTCACTACAGATTCTAACAAGAACAAACTGATTCATGTTCAAGTATTAAGCCTCTAAACAGCTTCAGTTTTGAGCTCTCCTTTCTAACTTTTGTGCCGACCAAAACTGCAGCAAACATCCACAAACTACAGGGTATCCACCTGATTCAGTTGCGGAAAGTGGCTACCTCTTTTATAATTTTACCTTTGAGAATATTGTCAGTTGCTCAAAGGCTCCATGTTGTTATGTCCACAAATGAGACCTCTGAAGGTCTCTGTCTGTGTCAGCTACTGTGCACCTGTCACAGTTCTCTACAGCATTCATTCAAGGCCTTTTGAATTGAATTGAATTGAAAAACACATAACACTTCGACCTGCAGCAGGCATACAGATGCTTGTCAGTTTAAAAAGATGCCGATATGTGCCACAATTAAGTACTTTATGTCAGTTTTTTTCATATGTTCTATCTGAGGTTGCTTATGCTTCAAACCCACAGCGCCATTGAACTCTAGAAAATGTAGAATGGTGTGAAATGGAGGCATGATTTAGTGTTTCTTTTAGTCCTTTTAATTTTGTAAGATGTTAGACATCAGTGAGAGCTAATTATCTTTTGATCAGAAATGTCACATGGGATCATATTATGGATCAGGCTGTTCTTATGAACCCATTGTACATATAGCTACGAGAAGTAATGCACTGTAATTTGTATGTGTTTCACATATTTATTACTGCAAGCCCCACATTGAGGCCACCAGTACCACTAGTGGCCATAGTATTTATGACCGTAGCACCTAGTATAAGACCGCATCCGATCAGGCAGGAGGAGGGGTTCCAAAACATAGGGCTTTCAACCGGGGGAGAGGAGTTCGTGTCCCAGAAGATGTTCAGGGAAAAACACAAGACTTTCACCCAGGAAAAGGTTTGTGTCCCGGAAATAGTAGTAAATGGGTAACTTCCGTTTTTTTTTTCAACTTGAACCACATTTTCCCATGTTTTTTTGACTGCTGAGAACAACAATCTTTGAAATTTGTCCAGTATTAAGCAAGATTGCTGCAGTTGGCAGCAACAAAACAAGCTACAATGTAAGTTATTGAGAAATTTCACACCTTCAATTTACGCCCACAAAAATGCTCGTTTTGCCACTGACTTGCTCTGATTATTGTTTCAAGTGTCTGACAACATGGAAAGGATCCCTGCAGAGGTTGACCTTTTTGTTAGATAAGAGTAAGATCCTTTTATTTGCATAAAAACTTCCCAGAAGTTGCTATCGCCAAACTCACCAGACTTCATTTAAATAAACAGAAGTTTTATCATCATAAAATACACTTCATTCAGAAGCCATGTTGGTTCATCTTTCCACTGTTCCAACAATCACCACTCATTTACCGATTTACATGAGTAATTATGCTGGATCTATGCACGGTAAAAGTATTATTTTTTTAAATGGAGTCTGGTGGGTTTAGCCATCTCGGAGCTGTTTCTGGTTAAACAAAAATGATTTTACTCTTTCACAAAAAGGTCTATCTTTGTAGGGATCATTTCCATAATATTGTCAGACACTTATAATAACAATCTGAGCCTGTCAGTGCCAAAAACAGCACTTTTAGTGGACTAAATTGGCGGTGCACATTTGCCTTATAGGATTACATTGCAGCCCAGTTCACTGCTGAAAGTTACAGCGTTCTCACTCAATACTGGACCAATTTTAAAGATTTTTGTTCACATTAGTCATTTAGACACCAATGCATGGGAAGATATGGTCCAGGTTGAAAAAAAACTAAATTACCCTTTAAGGGAACTGGTATTTCAACCCAAACCCCAAACCCTTTTCTAATCTAGTTGTTTTGGTGCCTAAACTTAATGTCGCCGTTTCACAGCCAACTTTCTGTCACTTGACAGCTGGTCGCAGTAACTGTCACATGACCAGTCGCCGTAACTGAGTAAGCTATCATACAAAAAAATTATATACATGATAATGTGTTCTTTGGGTATCATTTTAGATGAGAATGCAAGATGTAATACAACTGAATAAACACATTCCTTTATTTGAATAAATTGCCTAGAAACTACATTTTAGAAAACACCTGTGCTTAAACAAACTACACTGACACCTATCAAGACTTTTGTGTTATCTGTTATCTGGATTATTTCCTCATTATATCAATTAGGATGAGTCATTGAAAGTATTCTATAGTCTCATTCCAAATAAGAAATACGGGAAAAGTTTTAATCAGATACAATTTTGAAGGATTTGGGGACCTTTTCACATAAGAAGTGGTTTTATACAGAGGATTATCAATGATTTACCCAGGATTATAGACCAGATTTGTGGAAACCTCTAGTGATAACAATTCACAGACAAAGACTCTGGCAGGCACATATTCTTAATGATTATCATTCTACGGACAGCTGGAAAATAGCCCAGAGTTATCGCTATTTCGGCATGTCGGAAGCCTATTATGACAGTCAATATCTTAAACTATCTGTAGTTGGCAAGCTACACTGCAGCGATCCATCAATACAAATTCCATTCAGTCTGCCCCACATATCCACACGTACATTGATTGAGTTCCACTGATTTAAAGACTCCATGCCACAGATACAATGTCTCATTTGCTCTTTGCATTACAGGTAATGCATTATTTGTCAAAATGGCCCCTCACAGTGTAACACACCAATATCAGTTTATCAAGGGAGCAAGACCAGGGACCACCGATTCAACGTGTTCCCATTCTGTACTGATGCCACCACACATATATTACCGGTCGGGAGGTCTTTACTTTATCTTTTTCAGCATGTTTTAGGCCAAGGACCCCTAACCTGAAAGAGAGACGAGCAGGGACCCCTTACTACATTTATATTGTATAAAATTGAGTTGCATAATAAACTGGGCCTACAATAACGTGTAGGGTGGCCTAAAGCCTATACACATTCCATTTTATATTGCCCTACAATGCTAAGATTCTATTTACATATTCATATATCATCATGTTTTAATGTCATACATGTCATGTGTAAGGCACAGGGAATCCAGAAGCTTAACTGTATATGTGGATGGCTACCATAGTGGATACCTTTCCTGTAGGCCAGTAAGTATCATCAGTGTTGTTAAGGTTGTGGCTTTTTTTTTAAGGAATAGGCCGATTTATCTTTGCTGATAATATGTTGGATTCATATACTACATATTTTCAGACATATTTTAATTTAGGGAGAGAAAAAAACTTTCAAAAAAGTATTAAACACTAGGAGTGACTCTGAGGACCCCCAAGGGGCCGCGGACCCCCCGTTGAAGCTCTCTGATGTAGATGATAACCAACTTTAAATGATTTGGGTTCTTTTCTGAAAAACATTGAGAAGGTCCAGTAATAGTCTTGCATAGTCAGATCTCCACACTTCGTCTTCCTTGGAGGAAGGTCTGGTTTAACCCATCATAATTCCGCACTAAGGAAAAAAAAAAATCCTTATTTTTTTTTTAAATGTATCACACTTGTCTTGTGCGGCGCTAAGCCCATGATGCAGCTACGGTGCCCTTGTAAAATAGTGTAAGGAGGGAACTTGTTTTTCCATAACTCGTAGGCAAACATGCAAGAACATGTTGTATTTAAAAACCACATATAAAGTCTCACAATGCCTACATATGCAATTTTGACTTTGTTCTAGGTTGTCAGGATCAGCATTAACCCCAATTCCAACCAACTAGCAATGTCATGGTGACCCCTGCCCTGTCTCCTTTCTGTTCCCTTTCAGCTTCACAACCTCTGTTTTCCTTTGGCTCTGCTTTTTCTCCCTGAACTCTCTAGACCCTGTCATTCCTATCTCTCCTCTGTCACCCTGCATGACCTACTACCTGGCGCAAGTCTTTGACCTGTCTTCTACCCTTGTCATTTGGATTTGTTTGCATGGTAGGACTGTCTTCTTGTTGCCAGATGTAAGCCTGTTGACAATAGTTTCTAGTAGGGTCTATTTAATTCAATCTGCTCTGCCTGTTTACTTCCTTACCCTGAAATGAGCAAACGCATGTACACTGCAGTGGCCAATCTAGCTCACTAGCTACAAGAGCATTAGTGGCAAGCATTCAATACTTAATGCTTGACTTTGTCAACTCTATCATCAAAATGCTGTAACTTGAAACGACACCTTTTCTCCCTCCAGAGTTCCCTTCTCCCTCTGTTAAAGTTAAACTACTTCCTTTCAAATTTACTTTTAACCTCAGGGAGATCATCTAATGAGCTTTCGTTCGTGTAACCTATGAAGTATATGAGGCAAGGAAATTGGAAATGCAGCGGCATCAGTTATGCACGGAAAACAAAATGCTACATCTCAACAGATTTAACTTTTTTGAGTAGTTATAACTATAAAATGATTATAGACCTTCAGTCAGATTCAGGAGAAATAAGATTGTATTATTTAAAAGTTTAATACGCAGTGTTCTCCTAAAAAAGCAATGCATAGACTACTACAAAAGTAATCCCTCTCAATCATCACTTATAACCCACTAGGAAGTTTGTGGTCGGTGGTGTCTATATAGGCAGAGACCCTGCCCTCTGCCTGTATTTTCTCTCTTCTTCTAATTGTGTAGGGTGTGTAGCCTAATCCCCAGCCAACAACAGCGTGCAGGTTGTGCAGCCAGTTCTCATTTCCAGCCGCTGTTTTGCCCCTAAAGCCATACATCGATGTGCAAGTTTAACTGACATACACACACAGACAGGGTGATGCTTTGAATTCACTCATAATCCAGAAATATGGCACCTTCCTACAGCGGTGTGTGCATATTTATTTATTTTTTTGTGCTTTAGAATGTAACTACATTGAAACAATCTGAAAATGTTTTATTTCTTATTTACTGCATTGTTCAGTGCTCCCTCTCTTCATTTACTCTCGAGCCTGTTCGACCACTACTGCGCTCTCTCTGTCAATCACATTCAAATTCAAATCGGCCTAGCGTGTATTGCTAAAGCACAGTTTAGGAGAATCTCTCTTTCTCTCTCTGGCTGTTGACCTGGGGAGGAGGGGCAAACTTGGAACGCTCTGTGTTTACATGTTGTAAAGCCATACTTACAACCTATTATGCCTTAATAGTCAAAAAGAATCAAAAGCTCATTTATCAAAGTATATTTTGGTAGGGTCCCCTACATTTTAGTTCTTGTGAGATGTACATGTATTTTATACAAAGTGTCCTGTTGAGATTGAGTTGGATTCTAAACTGCAGAGAGCAAGGCCACTGAACACCATTTATTTTTTACACATTTTTAAATGGCATTCACTATACCTGATCTGGCTGTGTGGCCAAAAACGCCAGTCCTCCCAATCATTTGAATGTTGGTAGTCTATTTAGGCTGTGTTGGTGGGGGCCACAACTTTTTAAGTTTAAAAAAACCAAGACAAAACGCAACAGGATGTGACACCAATGGGCAATTTTAAGTCCCACATCGCCGCACAACCATGCTTATTGCCGCAACGCCTGATTTTGCTCTGAACGCAGCCTAACACTAACCGAAACAAAGGTATACTGCACCTCCACAAAAGTAGACTGGAATCCACAACAAGCATGTGAGCTTTATTAGCCAAATGAGCCATCTGGACCCTCTGATGAATACAGTACGCCTAAATAATAAAATAAGCTTGCTGATCCCTTGGAGCTTATAGGAAACCAGCTGCCTAGTCACTGTTCTGAGGGTTCAGTGCCTTGTTAAAATGCACTCCATCAAAGTTTCCTTTGAAGTAATAGCTGACAGAAAACATAATGTGAATTTGACTTGACAGGTCTCTGAAAAAAATTGCATGGAAAAAATACTGAACAAGTCTGTAGAAGGTGGGAACCGGGGTGAAGTCAGGTCTCGCAGCTCTTTTGTAAAGTTACCCCAGCACAGAGTGCATTTCAATAAGTTTTCCATGGCTCTGTAAAAACGTCACAATGTCGTCTTGTTTTATTCATTTCTTGAAGTTAATCTTTGAAACGTATTCATTTTCACACATTCCCAAACTAAATAATTTCACTCGTCAAATACGAAGAAACCCCTTTCTGGATTGTAAGGAAATTGAAATTCAAACCAGTAGTATTTCTTCATCTCCCCCAACAGAACAAGCATTATTTATTAAAGGGTTTCATTATAAATGACACTGGTTGTCTGCCATTTCATCACTGTTCTTGTCATTCCCTTTGCCGAAGTAAATAATCAAGTGGCAGTGCTATGCAAATTCTATTTATTTCTTTAACCTATACAATATAAAACCTAAGACTCCCTTTTGTGAGAACTGAATATTTACTATTCAGTCAAGATTTTACCTACTGTGGCTGAATGTGTAATGAGTTAGTCTCCAACGGTAGCGGTCGACTATTGCATTAAGACACAGCAATACCAAAACGCATTGAAACGGTGATAATGTTGAGATTTTCTGATATTTTATCTGCATATTGTTTTATACCTCAACAACTAATGGATGGGTTGCCATGGGATTTACACACATTTATTTAATCTTGCTAACTTTGGTGACCTTCTGACTTTTCTTTTTATGACCACCATGACATTGACATTAGTTGTTTTTAATCAAGTAAAATTACACAAGAGGGTGTGATTAAACGTCATTATTGGCACGACAGCGATGCGGTTCCCTAAGCATCATGGCCGTGCCAATAATATGATGATAAATTACACCCTCTAGTGTAATAATTGTGATTATACAACAATGGTTATCAACAGAATAAAAGTTCTAATCAAACTGTATTCATATTGTGGGGCAATTTGCCCTAAAATCAAAAGCAACAGAGACGATTTCTAGTCTGTCCCTGTTTAGTTAGCCAGCCAACTTGCACTAACGTTAGCTTTGTATGGATTGTAGGATATTCCAAACTGAATAATTACCTCAGATATAAACGTATAAACACAAGACTGCTTTGTTGGCTCACTTGTGATATAACCAAGATCTGCTGAATTATTTCCCCCCCAGGATTTTGCACCTGTATGTCTGAACTAGCAAATGTAGCAGGCTATCTTTAACATGGCGCCGTGTCACCGGCGCTGATGTGACCCAAACATTTCCAATAACGGTTAACTAAGAAAATGAAAGTGATACATTACAGATGCAACGCATGTCAAATTTTCATTAATACCAATGAAATTGATGGGTGAAATATAAAAATATGGCATAGCTTCACTTCCACTTACATAACGCAAACTGAGAGCGTTGCCCTACATGCTGCAAATGTGACACCAAGATGTTCCAGTTTGTCTCTTGTGAGCGCCTTCTCTCTTTGTTTATGAATATTCTGTTTGACGTTTTGTTTTAATTGACTTTATTTTAGTACTCATAAGCAACTTTTGGATTGCAGATAATTATTTGTTTTTCACTTTCTGTGCACTTTGTTTCAACAGTGATAAAAGTCTTAAGTACCATTGCTCCTAGTGTTGAAGCCTCCTGCTATTATTTAAGCTGATAATATGATTTTACATATTTCCCTGTGAAGCATTACAGACTAAGCTCAGTGCTCACACAGGCTGCACTAATGGGAACAGAAATCTGACCGTTTACAATCTGTGGCACAGATGTTATCGGGTCTGTTTACCTGTCCCATCTGGGATTAGTGTTAATGTGGCAGCTTCTCACAGTTGAGACAACTCTAAGAATGTAGTAAAACTCTGTAATTGCTAACATTAGTCATTTAAAAATGCATATTCCGTCCACAGTGCCCTCTGGGGTTGAGTCCTATGAAGGATGGGACTGGGTGCTACGACCACCACATAGGCATCGACTGTTCCGACGGTTTCAATGGAGGATGTGAGCAGCTGTGTCTCCAGCAGCTGGCTCCTCTAGAGGATGACCCAACACTCTACAACATCCAGATGTTCTGTGGGTAAGAAATGACAGATTTTCTGGTTTAAATCTTTAATATTTACTATAATTATTCTATTTCATAACCCTGTTATGTTGAGTCTGATTATTCACATGGCATCTAGTCATGTGAATGTTTTGCAATGTTTTCATTGCAAGACAAACTAATATCAATCCCAGGTATCAGTACTGATGGGTTAAGAACTGCATTTTGACACTTTACAAGCCATTTTAGTAATATTGTTTTTATGTCGGCACGTTATTGCCCCATAAATGCAACTGTAAACCAGCTAACCTACTAATTACGGATGGCCAAATGAAGCCTCTTGAATCTTCGTGAACCGTTTTTCTTTATTTTCAGAGACCAACTAAATGGTCTCCTTGGTTTAAGAAAAAAGTATAAAGGAATGGCATTTCCGTGTTCTTTCAAACCTTGGTTGAACGGAGCTCGCCATCTAGTGGGCTCAGAAAATAAAGCAAATGGTTCACGAAGCTTCATTTGGCCATCACTACCGCTAATGCTAACAAATATAAAATGGAGTCGTCCACTTAATTGGCAAAAGTAATCATTTTCTTTGTGGAGTGTTTAAATTAATATTATAACTGCCTGCACTTCTCAAAAAGAGTCTTTTATGTACATGTACAACCAGTGATTAAATTGGGCCGGGGCTCTCCAGGGCTCAGCCCCGGCACATAAGCCTGCTCGTTTGTGTCTGGATGTGCCTGCTTGCAGTCAGTTGCCTACTGGAAATATATCACATAAAATGTGATGAAAGTGATGCTTTTGAAAACATATTTCTGACAATAAATACGTAACAAATCCCAATTTAACCCCTGTGTACAACTATTGGCCAGGAATTGAAGCACGCACCGACCTTAAGATGAGATATTTGGTGTAGGATGAACCTTGGGAAGCCCAAGATGGGAAGCAATGCAACGTTTACACCCCTTACAAACTGTACTACCTTAACATTCAGATGGGTGCTAAATCAGCCGCTTCGAATGTTCTCAACCAATGGAATGAGAGTTATCAGTTATCACTACCATGGAAATCGGCATTGGCTAAGTTCGATGTGTGAGCTGTTCCAAAACGCGAGACAAGAGGCTCGCTGGTGCCTCACAGACTCATTCCAGAGAGCCGTTGGCAACTCTGCTGGGGAGCTACAGCCAATGAGAGCGTAAGGCACGGGTTGAGGGGAAACTCGGTGGAGGGGTTGCCTGTACTATATGCATGTGTTGCATTTGCTACCCACACGCTAAAGTTACTGTTGCAGATGGATAAAACAAGCTATAAATGGTAAGGGTTTGTGGAAATGACAACGTGAATGACAACGCCCCCTAAAAAAGCGCTCTGTCTGATCTTTATTTTTCTTCTTTGTTTTATCGCTTCAAATCAGCCACCAGCAGCTTGTCTTGTGCGTGGTATTATGTCCCGTGTCACTGCTCGCTTGTGTTTTTGTGACAAAAACGTTGTTTGGAGACTAGACTCTGGGATTCCTCCTAGTAAAGGATCTAGTAGTGTGTCTCTGCTTGTTGTGTGTCTCTGTAACTCATGCAGCAATTTCTTCCAGTGTCCAAAACACATTTTCTCCTTGGAGACTAATAAAGATACTTTGACTTTGAACCCCTGTCGCCGGCCAGTCTGGAAGTGAGAAAGCAAGACAGCAAGATGTGTAGGCTTAACAGTAGGCTACAGCGATCTGCCGACTTGGAAATTCTTGTAGTGGGAATTTAGCTTAAAGGTGGTCCAAAGGCAGGAGTTGTTCATATTGTTACCGACTGTCTGACATTAGTTAAAGGTGCCCTGCCATACAAAACCATTTTTACTTGCATTTTTTGAAATATGTTAGGTCCATATGTGTTTGTTATGTTGTGTATGTGAAAATGAACTGCTACCTCCTTTGTCAGCTCCAGCCACTGAAAAGAAATAAGCAGAGAAATCAGGCCAATTACAAAAGCTGGTCAGTCTGACATCATATTGCCTGAGCTCATTACTATTAATTAGCTCTCCCAGTTGGCTGGGTAAAGGATTCTGACAGCCAGGCTCTCATTGGCTAGCTGTTAGCCAATCAGATTCAAACACCTTAGCTTGTTTGAATATTAATGAGAACTGGCAGAAATCGATCAGAGTCTTCCTGTAGGCTTTCTATACCACGCTAGACTGGCATGAAACAAGGTAACAAAGGCATTTTTTCCATTAATAAAAAAAAAAGTTAGTCCATGGTAGAACTTCAGACATTACCACAAAGTAATGAAATACGTGTGGCAGGGCACCTTAAGTGTTTAACTGTTATGTATGAGTGTCACTGTGTTAAGAGCCAAGTCATCAAAATAAAAATAACCATTGTAGCAGTTACTGAGATTTCCAGGATGTTCGCCTTGGAGCGAGAGTGAAAGCGTGATGCTAGTGCAGAGAGCAGACAGTAAAATTAGCGGTTTGTTTTGGCGTTGGCTCCAGCCCACAGTAACCGATGTTCTGTTTGGGAAATAAACCAAGAGTGAAACAAACCAAACTGCTATATTTTCTGTTGCTAATGAGCCATACAGCAGCGTTATCACCAGCATGTACTACAATATGTACTGTATGTATGTGGACATCTGCCAAGGTCCAGTTTCTTTAAGTTATCTCAGCTGTGAAAACTCCACCAGATCCTGTAAATGGCAGTTTTTTTTATTTTTATTTTTAAAACTCAACAAGCTCTTGTTTCTTGCCATCATCTTTACAATAAACATCATGTTGCAGGCACAGTAGGCTATGTGCAAGCTGCAGTTTTATTTAATTCACTACGACAGCATTTTGTTTTGTCACTCTCGACTGTGCAGATGTGGCTAATCCTCTACAGGTCCCTCTGGAGACTGGCATTAGCTTTGAGACATTTGGCATTCAGGAGAGAGCTTGGCTCAGTGTAAATCCCTGACAGATTATCTTTCGGTCTTAACCCCCCCCCCCCCTTTTTTTTTTTTTTTTTTTTTTTTTTTCTTCCACCTGTACTTTGTCTGCTTTTGATGCAGAGTATATTATAGACTGAGATGTCAAAACATTATCAATATGAAAGAGCCTTGAGAGGACTCGGTGTTTCTCTCCTTTTTGAGACGGAGGATTTTATGCCTGTTGAGTAGAATTGATTTAGCGGATTCTTCAATGTTGAGTTGTTTTGAACCTAGTGAAAATGCACCAGGTGATTTCTCAGAATAACCATTCAATCACAAGGTGTGAAATAATACTATGAGATTGTGATTTTTGAATAGGGTTGGGTACCGAAACCCAGTGCCAATATGGCACTGTTTTTCTATACGACCAATATCTACTGGACTAGGTGGCTACGCTGCTTTCGGTTGTCAGGAGTGTGTTCTGTCAGACACATATGGGATGGATGACTGGAAAATGCTGCTTAACACCTTCTGTGTAGACGCGCAGTTAAGGTCACACGCTGACAGAACGAACTACCTCACAGTCCCACGTTTCAGAGGATTGGATTAATTCTTTATAGCGCAACACATTGTCACTCGTGACAATGGCGTTTTGTTATTGACGCAAAAAGTCTCCTTTAGCGTCATATTTAGACGCACTTGGTCGGGACTCGTGGCATCACTATGTAAAGCTCTGGGTCGGGACATACGTTTCATTAACATGCGGCACGAGAACGGGACAGTTCGGTTCAGGAAAAGATCGTGGGTGGGGTTACAAAATGTACATTTCAATGACACGCGGGACAAGAACAGGTCACGAATCCCAGTCTCTTGGGTGGGGGGGGAGTTGCATAGCGTTGTTTCTTTTTTGAAGAAACAAGCTATGGTTTATGGAAAATATGGTAATACAGATACCGGCTGGACACAATGAGCATATATCCAACACGACAGCAAATAGTTTATTTTTATTGTTTCTTCAACTAACTTAATTATTGTTAATCAACTAAAATTAAATTAATTTGCTGGCAACAGTTGTCCCTGTTGCCGATGCAATTAACAGCTGCCAGCCAGCTTGAAAAAAGAGGAAAAACCTGGCCAAACAAAGCACAAATAATGATGGCTCTCGTTCATTTGTATTTTGCACCTAAAAATTATAAAGTCCAAACAGAAAGATTGGAGACGGCATATTATTGAATACTTTTATCTGCTTTAATTATTTTACACTCACCAAGAGACAGCAGCTTCCTGTCATATGGATAACTACTTAAATTACAGATTCATTTTTAAAATTGGCCATCTAACCAGCACCCATTATTTGAAAAATCATACTTCAACCTAAATGGTTTTTTTTGCTCTCTCCGTCATTATTAATTCACCTTCTTTAAAGAACTATGAGCCAATGAATTCAGGAAACGCAAGAGCAGAGAAATAAGCAAATTAACAGCGGTAGAAGGATTCAGATCCTTTTACTTAAGTAAAAGTACTAATACCCCACTGTAAAATTACTGTTACAAATAAAAGTTCTTTTACTTAAGTAAAATGATGTAAGTGTCATCAGGAAAATGTTCTTTAAAAGTACTCAATGCAGAAAAATCCTCACATTTTAGAAACTGGAAACGATCAAAACAGTTCTGTCAAGTGTTTAATTGGCTAATAATTTCAGCAGTATATATTGTTGGGTAGTTTAATTTCTAATAAAACCTCGTATTTTATAAAGTACATGTGTTTTGGGTGCAAAAAAAATCTTAATTTGTAAAGGAACTAGTAACTAAAGCTGTCAGATTAATGTCATGGAGTAAAAAGTGCAATACTATTTACTTGAGTAAATGTATTTAGTTACATTGCACCACCGGAAAGAAGGAAATGCATGAGCTAATGGAAGGGCTTAAACCCCTGTCACTTTAGGTGCATCGAGGACTACAAGCGCGGTCCAGATGGGAGGTCATGCCTGCCGCTGTCGGAGGCCTGCACCGAGG
Organism: Perca fluviatilis; assembly: GCF_010015445.1. Classification (NCBI taxonomy): domain Eukaryota; kingdom Metazoa; phylum Chordata; class Actinopteri; order Perciformes; family Percidae; genus Perca; species Perca fluviatilis. Next base: position 10,498,211 of record NC_053122.1, read on the forward strand.
GAATAGACTGCGGGGAGGCAGTGGACATCCCCGCTAACCAGACAGTGTTCGGAGACCTTTTCTACGGATACAACAACCACACCAAAGAGAGCACCACCGGACAGATCCTCAAGGCCACATTCAGGTAGACGCGCAAGCTGTTTTGTGAAGTGAAGCATGTGGGACATGGTTCTGCCATTTGTATCTCAGCACGGAAAGCTTTTGGCTTCAAAAATAGTGATGTACTTGGCAGATCTGTTTCAGTCATCCTTCTTTTAAAGTGACACACACACACACACACACACACACACACACACACACACACACACACACACACACACACACACACACACACACACACACACACACTGTTAATGGTGCCCTGCCATACAAAACAGTTTTTACTTGCATTTTTTGAAATATGTTAGGTCCATATGTGCATGTGAAAATGAACTGCTACCTCCTTTGTCAGCTCTAGCCACTGAAAAGAAATAAGCAGAGAAATCAGGCAAATTACAAAAGCTGGTCAGTCTGACATCATATTGACTGAGCTCATTACTATTCATTAGCTCGCCCAGTTGGGCTGTGTAAAGGATGCTGACAGCCAGGCTCTCATTGGCTAGATGTTAGCCAATCAGACTCAAACAGCTTAGCTTGTTGAATATTAATGAGAATTGGCAGAAATCGAGCTGAGCCTTCCTGTAGGTTTTCTATACCACGCTAGAATGGCTTGAAACAAGGTAACCAAGGCATTTTTTCCACAAAAAACGTTAGTCCATGGTAGAACTTCAGACATTACCAAAAAGTAATGAAATACGTGTGGCAGGGCACCTTTTTTAAGGGGAAAAACTTAGGAGCAGCACAACTCCTTCACATACGTGAAGATGGTTCGGGAGACCTTGATGACTTACACTGAAGCATTTAATGAACACTCAGTTGAGGAGAGAATTAAGCAGGCGGTACAGTTTAACCACAGTGTGTTATTGTGCATTGCCGTCCCAACTCTCTGAAGTTCCTGTCTTCCTAAAGGTGTATTCAAACTCATGCTGGAGGCATTGTTTATCTGAACCTTTTTAAGGTAAAGCAAGATATTGCAGGCACCGTAAACCCAGATGCTGAAGCCTAGTTCAGCCCATCGCTCTCTCTGGGAAGTATGATCAAATGTGGCAGGCCCACCGACCTCCAAAAGGAGACCGTCCTGAGACAAAACATTCCCTTATGCAAATGCCTAGATTCCCTGAATCTGTAGCGAGAAAAACATAATCATACATGAACAGGTTTGGTTATTGGAGTCTGGCCGAATATTCTCATCCCCTGATCTGTGACCTATGAATGACCTGATGTTGTCTAAGCTTTCCCTTTAGTCTCATCATACCACAACACATGGAGTTTCTGGAAATTCCACCACACTGTACAGTTGTGAGTATAGAGATCAAGCTTATTTACATCTGGTATTAAAGGGGAACTACGGTTTTGTTCATCCTGGATGCAATTTTTCTACTTTTTCTTTATTTATTTTTTTTATTTTATATTTTTTTTTGTCTAAGTGACTGATGGGAACAACAATCTTTAACAATGGTCCAGTATTAAGCGAGATCGCTGCAGTTAGCAGCGGCAAAACAAGCTACAGTGTAAGTTAATGGGGCAATTGTACAGCTTTTTACCTTCACAAAAGTGCTCTTTTTGCCACGGACAGGCTCAGATTAATATTCTAAGTGTCTGACAACCTTCTGGAAATTATCTCTTCAGAGATGGACCTTTAAAACCTCTTTGAGACTTTTCTGTTTAACCAGAAACCGCTCTGAAGTTGCTAGGGCTAAACCCACCAGACTCCATTTAAAAATACTTTTAGAGTGTATATTTTCACATGTAAATTGATAAACTATGTGTTTATAAACTAGAATTGTGATGGTTGGAGGAGTGGAACTAATACCCAAAAACAGCTTTTCATAGTTTTATTTTGTTTCTGTCAACTTTGAATGAAGTGTATTTTACAATGCTAAAATTATGGTTTATTTACATGGAGTCTGGTGGGTTTAGCAAACGCAATTTCACGGAGGTTTTAAAAAAATTATTTTACTCTTTAACAGAGGTCGACTTCCTTAGAAATCCTAAATTAGTATGTTTAGATTTGATCACACGCTGAGTCACGATAACAAAATGCTAATTAATACCAGCGGGATACCTGCTGGTCTTAAAGCATTGAGTTGAGTTTTCTCAAAAATATGGTCTTAAAGATAATAAAAGTATATTTAATTTAAAAAAGTTAAAATATTAGCTATTGCCTTCCTGCAGTATTGCTGGTTATTTGTTATAATAGTATCTGTTTACAGGCTGTTGAGGGATGTTCTACACCTATGAACTTAAAGTGGCATTGTTGCATAGAGGCCTGTTAAATCCTTATTTTTTTTTATTTGTTTTACTACTGCCACCTACAGTGGCTAGGAGGCACATGGTCTCATACATGTAATGGAAAAGTGACAATTTTAATATAAACTGAATTGGTTAATCCCTTCATCCATTTTGGACACTTATCCTGATCCATGTTGCGTTTTATTTAAGTAATTTTAGGATTTCGAATTGTTGTATGCTGTGGAGAAGTACACAAAGTGATAGAATTAAAGTGATTTTATTATAATAAATAAACCTGATATTGATTCAAGCAAGCAAAAGGTATTCGGTCAGATGTCTTCCACTGGGACGCCTGCTGACATTTAGACAGTTACGGTGCATTGGATTGTACCCCAACCCCCGATACAACACTGATATTGGTGACAGTGGTGTTTCCTAAGCCCTATGCATCAGAACCTTTTCAGACTCTCTCAGGTTGAAATGGTACACACAGTGGTAAAATGGAAACTGCTGTAGTGCATAACCAGGAGGTAGATGTGTCTCTGTGGGCTGTAAAAACATATCCAATTGGATCAGTATATTTTAAAGGTTATTTCATTACGGGGAGAAGAGTTTCAGTCAGATATTTTCTTATATAAATTTATAAAAAAGCTAGGAGTGAATAGTAAAGCCTCCCGCTGTCAGGGGTTGTCCTCTATAAAACATGAGACATTTCCCCTAATCTCAGGCAAATACTCTGAGGAGAAGTACTAAAAATAAAAAAACACACACAACCTCTTTTGTAGAGGTTTTTGGATATTCAGCCACACGGGTCCAAACAGATGCTTATCTTATTTTCTAAGATTTGCACAGGGTTTGCTGTGGATGGTGGAGTACTTTTGAAGGTGGTTAATTATCACTGGCCGCATGCCGCAATCATTTCCACTGAACTCAGGAAGCCAGAAGGTCAGCAAAGTCATCTGCAGTCCAGGAATTTAATTAGGGCTGTGCATGGATTCTGCCGCCCGGAGGCAACTCACCCACTTAGGGATCCACCGCTGGACTTGTAGAAAGGGAGGGACGGGTGAGGTAGGAAAGTTAATATCATCAAGAATCTAAATCTCAAATGCTCTGATCTCATTTGGAAGTGCTTGTGAATGGAGAGCGGGGTCTGAGGCAGACTTTGAAAAGCACCGACTGCTTCCTGTGCAGATGAGGTTGGTGGAAGAGGAAGGGAGACTCTTTTGGGAGGCATGGTTAATGCAAGGCCTAATTATAAGAGTTGGCAGCAAATGAATTAAAACTGACCCGGAGCCAGTGTGCTGAAATTAAATCTAATCTGACCATATGAACGTTTGAATGTAAAATTAACAGCCGTTACGGGAAGAGAGCATCGCAATTGAATACCGAAGATCCGTCAGGGGTTCGACATCAGTGGATAACTCAATCTAGGAGTAACTTCAAAACTTTAAACTCAAATGAAATTTTAGGAAAAGTGTGTTACATGCGGCAATACAATAAATGTCTGGTACATTTTTGGTTGATCGGTTTCCCAAGGAAACTAAATGTCAAATGTAATGCCGCACAGCAAGGGCTGCCAGTCTGTATCGAATGGATGTGTGTTATATTCTAAAGATGTATCGTGTTAGACTCTCCAATATGCTGCAATAACATAGAAAATGTTGCATGTGAAATGGAGTACATGTCAGTTTTTCTAGTCGGAGGGAGTTCTACTCAATCTTAGAAAACCGTTCTATCTCTTCTGTGGCAGTGTTTATTTTTTATTTTTATTTTTTTTTTTTTCTCCCCCAAGTTGCAAAATGCTTCAGCTGTCAGAACTTGACCCTTATTATGGGAAATGTAGGATCCAGCGTTTTTTGAGCTTAATCATACAAGTCACGCCATCTACTACATTGACTTTAACCTTTTTTAAAAAAAAAAAAAAGTCTCGTCTCTTGCAAGAGCATCAACTAAATTGCTGGAGCACTTTTTTTTTTTTTTTTTTTTTTTTTTAAAAAGGTATCTCTCTCTCTAACCACACACCCAATACTCTATTGTAGATTTATTCTTTTTTTTGAGAAATCTCTGAGGCTTTGCAAATGCTGTCCTAAACACTGGACCTAGTGGCTGAATCTCTTAATCACTTCCTGCTAGACAGTAACACTGAGGACCGAGGGGTGTGCAGCTAACTGACACTGTGCTAAATGACCTGTAGTCAGAAAAGCTTTCAAACTTTGTAAAATCCAGTTATTTCTCACTTGAGACAGAGTTGCGACGTGCAGCCTTCAACACTCATTGACTTTGTCAATGGCAACTATAACGTGTAAGTGAAAGAGCACTGTGGCCTGTGTCCTCCCATCTCCTATTTAGATGGACTGTTTGCCCTTGAGTAAAAGGGGGGGAGAGAGAGAGAGATGGTAAGGAAACCTTTTATGTGATCTTCACTGGCACTTTCACAAAAGCCCCTACCCCACTGCTCGGGAGTGACTCAAAGCATCTGTCTCCCATCATTCAGTGAAGATGAAAAGTCAAATTTGAATATTGTGCAATCATCAGTGGTTTGTTGTTTATCTTCCTCCAAACTCATTCCATCATCTGTGCTTTTTGAAAATCTGAAAAACCTACACTTCTACTTCTCTCCTTTTTAGCTACCTCACTCAGAACCCCCTCCTTGTCTGTAGAAAATTGTAAACAATCCCTCCAAGTTAAAGATTTGACTGTGAATGTTTTATTTATTTTGGGGCGGGGGGGAGACCTGCATGGGGAGAAAAAAAATGGATCTCCTCTGTGGTCCCTGCAAGGCTTTGCTATTTACACTGTCTGGAGACACAACTGAAAGAGGGAGAATAAAAGGAAATCAGCAAGGGTTTTTTTTTTTTTTTTTTTTTTTTTTTTTTTTTTTTTTTTTTTTTTTTTTTTTTTTTTTTTTTTTTTTTTTTTTTTTTTTTTTTTTTCTCTCTCTCTCTCTCTCTCTCTCTCTCTCTGCCAACACACTTTTACACCCACACACATGGGCACAGTCGGTGTGCGGATTCCCCGTCTGCTGGGCAGCCAAGCCCTTCCAGCTATGTCTCATCACACACACACACAGAGCTGTTTTGGTTCTTTCCACCCAGCATGGCTCCCTCTATGGTTCATCTTTCAACCTTTCAAGGAAGCGCCCCCTCCTGCTTCACAGGCAGTCTTGTTATTGCCATTTCAAAAAATAAATAAAACGCAAGGCTTATTTGTTTGATTTTCTACAATGCAAAATCCAGTCGTGTTATTGTTATTGGCAGCAGACTGCTGGGGGCGTGACAGGAATTTGGTTACAAAGCAACATGAGATAGGAGCGTCTGTGCCCAGGAAGGAGGTCCGATCACTGTGACATCTCGGGAGCACCGGGCCCCGATATGATCTGGATTCATATTACAGAGCTCAGTGACAGGGGTCTCTATCTTCCTGTCTCAGTGGGAGCCAGTGGACTCCAGTAATGAGATGTTAAAAGCTAACCTCCTCTCATTACTCCTAACACTGCCCCCCCCCCCCCGCTCTATTCCTCTCTCACACGACAAGCTCAGAGCAGCTTTTAATGAATATTTTAGTGCCCTTTGTTCTCATTCTGGTGGCTGCTTTGGATCAATGATTAAGACCATGCTCCCACCTGACAACCCCTCCATCCAAACTACTTTCTGCAGGCTTTTTTTTTTTTTCTTTTTGGCTCACCTCAACTTTATGTACAACCACCCCCCCCCTCAGGAGGAATACCATCATTGACTCGGTTGATTAAATATGAGATGTGTCTGGGAGGGCGGGGTGGGAGCAGTTTGTTGGTGGCCCTGATTGTTTCTTTTTTGAAAGCTGTGAGTTTATCCAGTCACATAGTCAGGGGTATCCTCAAGAGGATAGTCCTTCCACTTCCGGGATTGCTTCGTTGCTGCCAGAAATACCGCCGTATGTCCTTATTTTCGACCGGATGTCCGTTACCTTCCGCTTTCTTTGTGTTGGAATTTTAAACTCGGGTGGATTTGAGGACTATGGTTAACTGCTCCTCAGATCTCTGCAGGGTAAATCCAGACAGCTAGCTAGATTATCTGTCTGAGTTTTCTGTTACACAACTAAAACTTGTGAACGTACACAAGCTCCTTCCCGAGGCTATTTTGCAGCGGCACCGGTGCTCCGTTCGGCGCTTAGCGCCGCCCATAACGATTGTGATTGATTTAACAGGGGTGTGATTCTTCCGGATAAATCGGGAAATCTTGCTTTTCCGACCTGAAAATGAGACTCTCGTAAATCATGCAAATCCGCAAAAAAAATTTTTAGGAGGGGGGGGGTGTTAAGGTTAGGATAGCCGATTGGTCAGGGGATAAGACCTGAACAAATCAGGTTACGTTACCTTGCGTAATGGACGCCGTCTGGCCAATAGTAGTGATTGAAGGGCGGGTCTTGGTGTAGGAATCGTTATTTCAAAGCCGGGAAAAAGAGCTCTACGCAGCGAACACAGATGTGCTGGGCGAGCCGTCGGTGGAAGCTAACAGAAGCTAGCTGGCGTAAACTGACAGCTGACCAGGGGTCTCATTTATAAAACTGTGCGTAGGATCCTTACTATAAGTGTACGTGTGCCCAAAAGCCCAAATTGGCCTACGCCGAAAAAAGTCAGATTTATAAAACAGTGTGTACGCACACCTGTAAGCAATGTTCCCTTTATAAATCACAGATTGACTACAAGCGTGCGTACATGGATCAGGCTCTTATCCCGCCCTGTACACGCCCATTTTTAACCATAAATAGTCAATGCAAAGCACCTCGTGAATGCTGATCAGTATGTTAATGACCCTGGCAGCTCGTTACACCGAATCATGCCGAATCATGACGACTGGCGGAGAAAAAGAAACAAAACTCTCAGACGCTCGGGAATTGCTGCCAATTGAATTATAATTTCGGCCTCTTGTCACAGTGTAGGGAAACCGGATCTATAGACTACTTTTTATTCATAAAATCTTCCAAATCAGCAGGCATTACGGTACTCGGGGACAGCTTCGATATACCAGACGTATATAATAAGATTTAACAGAACTATATATATTATATCCAAACAAGCCTTAGTGATGAAGTTGAAGATTATATATATAATATTTATTTAAAAAACACTTGGCTATCTGACATTTCCCTCTGGAAAACAGCCGGTTTCACCCAGAGTGGCGAGGACCTGTATTTGGACCGGGATGGCACGGTTCCGGCGCGTTGCCCTCTCTACTGGACCCAATTCAGTACATAGATCCAAGAGCGCAGCTATATTACTATTACAGCTACATTAGGGAATTTAAATCGGCATATGAGCCAGTCATCGTCATGGTCCCTGAAGTCTCTTTCTCTCCTGTTTCTTTCATTGGCGTAGGCCTCCTGCAGGGCCAGCAGTGCCATCATGCAGCATTACGCACGGGTTCACCGCAGTATTTTGTGATTGTTAACATCTTGCTAAAATCACAGTATCAACTAGTGGTATCCCCCACCCTGAGATACAATTTGAAGACGAAATAAAGTTAAATAGGCAAACACACTTTTCTTCATGCAGGTTTTGTTATGAACAGTATTAAAGTTTGGACGGATAATGAGGACATTAAGTGTAACGATTGCGCAAGAGCTTAACGGCTGTATTTTCAGACTTTGACATTTGATGATATATGCACAGTTTTAAAGACATATTTAGTTATTTACACTGTGTTCTGGCATTATCTAATGGTAGGGTATTTGTTGCTATCCTGTATTCCATGCAGTCGGGCCATCCCCTCCTCCTGCGCTCCGTAGCGGACAATGTGACGGCTTGATTTAAGATTTGAGTTGGAGGTGTTTATAGAACAATTATCACTCTGTACAAGCGCAAATAACACTGCTGGATTTCATCTTCATGATATGTGAAGGATGGTGTGAAGAAACGTGCGTGAGGCATTAATACTTAAACATATTAAGAGTAGCCTAACCCTTATTCCCACATGTACTTTCTGCAGTCTGACTTCAGTTCACCACCTCACCATCTGCGTCGCCAATTCCTATTTAGTCTCCAAAATGTGCGTACGCACGGGTCAGAGTTTGCGTGGAGGACCGCACATTCTCCCGTCAAGTTTTTTTTTTTATAAATAACCTTTGCGTGGGAAGTGGTGTACGCACATTTTCAGCCCCGTTTTGTGCGTACGCCACGTTTATAAATGAGACCCCTGGTGTCTCAAAGCTACCAAGTGATCGGCGGAGACAGGGAGTAGGCTACATGTACTTGAAAGAGTCCGGCAGTCGTGGCAGACGAAGGTCCAGTTGGAAGTTTGGATGGAGAGTCCACTGAAGTCCACTGTGGTCTGAAGGGAGAATCCTCGCTAGATCACTAGTTTGCGGTAACAGTTAGTCGGGAGGCTGACAGCTAACGTTAGCCAGCGGAAGCTAACCGTTGATCGACGGTGAGTAACGTAGCTACGCTACACAGGCTGGCAGCAGAACGGAGTCCAGAATTGATAAGTCACAGCAGGGGATAGAAAGGTGTTGAATGACCAACACCTAATCTAAAACTTAGGGTACTTAATTTACTAGAAAACACAACAAAATATCAATTTCGCGGATTGTGAAGCGGCGATATTCACGGCAGCGTCCTCACGTTCCAACATAATTTTTTTGAAGTGGTAAATAGCTACATGTTTGAGTATCCTCAATGTATATGGACTTTTAACCCTTGTGTTGTCCTCGGGTCAAATGTGACCCTTTTTTTGAAAATGTTTTTTATATAAAAAAAATATGGCTTTCAACCAAATTGCTGAACATTATCATGGATGCATGGATAGGTTTTATGGGTTCCATACAACGTTATATGCAGGTATAATTAATGATAACTTGCATTGAATTTTGGTTTGTTATATTAAATTTTGTTGTACGGGGCCTCGGGAAAAGTGGGGGCCCCTCCTTTTCTCCCCCCTTTGTCCCTTTCCCGGCCCCCCACAAAAAGATAAAAAAAAAAATGGGGGAAGAAAAAAAAAAAGGGGCACAAACAAGGGGAGAAAATTAAATTTAAAACAAAAAAAAAAAAAAAAGCCCCCCCACCCCCTTACGTTCTGCCCTCCACCCTTCCTTTTCTGCCCTTCCCCCTTGTGTGTTGCCTTTCCCTTTGTGTTTTGCTCTTTTTGCCTTTCGCCCCCCCCCTTTCCTCCTTCCCCCTCCCTCCTTGCTAAGCGCGGGTGGGCTGAGAGGGGGTTGGAGCGGGGGGGTTTTGTCCTTCGCTGTTTTTCTTCCCTCTGTTCGGTTTGTTTGTTCTTTTCTTTTGCCTTTTTCTTTTTTTTCTTTGCTTCCCTCCTGTTTTTTTGTTTTTTTTTTTTTGTTTTTTTGTTTTTTGTTTTGGTTTTGGTTTCTGGTTTTGCCTCGTTTCCCCCCCCCCTTCCCCCCCCCCGGTTTTCTCCCTCCTCGGCTTCTTTCCCTCCCCCCCCCCTTTTTCCCCCCCCTCCCCCCCCCCCCCCCCCCCCTACCCCCCCCCCCCCCCCCCTCCCCCCCCCCCCGCCCCCACCCCCAAACCCAAGGGGTGGTGGGCTCTGTGTTTGGTGGTGTTTTGGTGTTTTCTTTGTCTTGTGTTTTCCTTTTGCCCCCAGCCTTTTTCTTTTTTTCTGCTTGCCCCTGCCCCCTCCTCCCCCTCCCCCCGGTGTGCTCTCCCTGCCGCTTTGCTTTTTTTTCCTTCCGCCTGTTTTTTTTGGTTTTGGTTTGGCTTTTTTCTGGCTTCCCCCCTGCCCTCCCTTTCCTTTTCCCCCCTTTGCCCGCTTGGTTTTTTCCGTTCCACCCCCCCCCCCCCCCCCCGCCGCCCCCCCCCCCCCTCCCCCTGTGTGCTCCCCTCTCCTCCCCTGTGGTTCTTGTTCCTTTTTTCTGTTTTTTTTTTTTGTTCTTTTGGTTTTGTTTGTGGTTTTTGTGTTTGTTTTTTTTTGTTTTTTTCTGCTTTCTTTTTTTCTTTTTCGCCTCCTTTGTGCTTTTTCTGGTTTTTTTATTTTTTTTTCTTTTTTTTTTTTTTTGCCCCCCTCCCTTCTCCCCCCCCCTTGTCTTCCCCCCCCCCCCCTTTCCTTCTTTTTCTTTCTTCTCCCTTCTCCTTCCTCCCACCCCCCCGCCGCTCTCTCCTTAAGCGCATGTTTTTCTTCTCTGTTTCTTGCTCTCCTGCTTTTTTTTTTTTTTTTTTTCTTTTTTTTTGTTGCTTTTTCCGTTTGCCGCTTTCACTTTTCCGGAGGTTGTTGTGCTTAAATTATGGGTCACCCCCCTCTTCTTTTTTTTTTTTCTTTTTTTTTTATTTTTTTTTTTTTTTCGTTTTCCCTCCCCTTTTTTTCTTTTTTTTTTTTTTTTTTTCTTTTTTTTTTTTTTTTTTTTTTTTTTTTGTTTGTTGTTCGTTGTTTGTTTCTTGTGTTTTTGTTGGTTGGTGTTTTTTTTTTTTTTTGTTTTTTTGTTAGGGGAGTACACTCCCACCTTTTCGCTTTCTTTTTTTTTTTTTTTTTTTTTTTTTTTTCTTTTTTTTTGTTGTTTTTTTTTTAATGATAGACTTTTTTTATTAATATAAATAAATTTTTTTTTTATTAGCCACCCCTTTTTTTTTTAATTTTAACCTCCCCACCCACCCCTCCCCCAATAAATCAAGCTTTCCCCACCACCTGCTCCTGACAACAAAGAAGCACAGGCGGCGCCTGCCAACTTTAAAAGGGTTGCAAAAAAAAAAAAAGTTATTTGTATACATCTTTTTGTTGTAATATTTTTCTTTTTTTTTTTTTTTTTTCTTTTTTTCTTTTTTTTAATTAATACTGATTTTTGAATTTTTAATTTTACAAGTACATTAATTAATAAAAAAAAAAAAGTTTAAAAACACTCACAAACCTTTCACTTTTTTTTTTTATTTTTGTCCTTTTTTTTCCCCCCCTTTTTTTTTTTTTTAATTTTATACCAACCAACAAAAATCTGTATATTCTCAAATAGTAAGGTCTTAGCCACTATTAGTTGTTGGATGATGACCTGGCCAAAGTAAAGTTTAGTTTTCACAATTATTCATTGTAGGATTATATTATTGCAATATGTAAATCCAGATTGACTCTTAATTTAACATATGGTTGGAAGAAGTAAAAATTGATGCAAAACGTTTTAGTTTTTAAAAATTATGACTTTTATTATTGTGTAATGTCAGAAGGACTTCAACTGTTTTGCCAGTCAAATTAACTTTAATGAGTGCATATTGAAATATTACACTGTTGGTTGGCAAAAAATGCATCTCAAAATGCATCAGATTGATGCTTTAAAATATGGAATATTTAAAATTTTCTTCCGGGGGAGCATGCCCCCGGACCCCCCCAGAGGGGTAATATCCTTCTCACCTTTTTCACCCCTGACCCGTTTTCATGCCTGAACAGTACTATTACACATCTCATAAACAACGCATGCTGAGTATGCAGGTTAAGTCTGGCAGATTCATTCAGTAAGCCTTCTAAATGACCACACAGTTAAATGAAAACATCTCAAAGAAAAACAAACTGTATACAGCCTTCCTAAAAGGATAGGTTGAGGTGCTGTCACCGCATCATGGGTGTGCTGTATATTTCCTGCTTTTTTGTCCTATGCCAATCACACCTATGTTTAAAGAAATGCAAATATATACCGGAGCATGTTTTTATTTTTTTTTCTTCTATCCTGGAATGCTGTGGAGTAGCCAGACCTTCCTCCGCGGCGCTGTGGAGGAAGGTCTGTCAATGCAAGACTATCAAGAGGAAAACGGAAATGAGTCAAATGGTTGTTTAATCAAGTGTCCTTGTTTTTTGTCATAATTTAGTGATTTATAAAACCGATGGCTGAGGAAATAAAAGATTTTGGTAAGTTTAACCAAAGTTCTTTTACATCTTTTAAGAAAGATTTCACTCTAAGAGAAGGAATTATTCCATACTTAAAGTGGCAGATGGCTGTTAAATGTTACATGTCATCATCCAACAAACTATGTTACATTACTATGAAAATAATCAGATGTGAATGCAGCGATAGGAACTCAGCCCATATTTTACATAGCGTGCACCTAAGAGGGAGAAACAAATCTTCAACAAAACAAGAGAGCTAGATTCACTTATACATTCCAAATGGGTGTGGTTGGTAAACTGAAAGCTGAAAACATGCATAATTGCTTTCAGCAGGAAAAGAATCAATTGTCAATAAAAATGCCAACCAACCTTGTTTTTCATCATTCTAGCATTTGTCTGTTGCTCTAGCAACAGGCAAATAAACTTACTTTGGTTCTTTCAGAAGTTGATGATGGATATACAGTATGTAACAGACCGAGCAGTGACCCTGTATATTCCACTCCCGAGGCCAGATGTATTAACGATGTGTATGCCCGGTTGAACAGACCAGTGTACACACTGGGTGCATTCCGATCACCTAGCACTTCCCTGTGTGGAAGTGGACTGCACAGGGTATTCAGGCATTAAGATTCCAAACCGTAGGGCGCAGAAATGCTCAGTTCGGATGGAACTGTGAAATTCCATTCCAACCGATCTTTGAAATTGTACTTTGCGGTTCTTCTTCTTCAAGCATGCACAAGTATTGATATGCAAACAGATGTTTAAGGTTGTTTCAGCATCCATTTATTTTTTTTGCTACCACTGGGAGTGGAAATTAGGCTTGTGCACGTGCGCCCAGTTCCACCATGATTTATTACACGGAATCATGCATATGGGCTGCTTTTAGAAATGTAACAAACAATTGTCTTTGTGCATACACACCCAGTTTTAGTAGTGAATCTACAGAGTTATATGATTCTGGCCCCAGAGGCTCACGATGCATGAAGTGCCATCCCAATGTCGTGCCTTGCTACCCAACCACATCAGCAGCTTTGTTCCACATCACCCGCAGGCTAACGTATTGTTTTTACGAGCCTGATTTCCTTTTAATTACCCTCCCACCCCTGGCCACGCCATGGCCATGCAAATAAAATGTCAATTGAATGACTGCATTTGATACAACTGCTCTCCCGCTGGTTCTCCTCCTGCCACTGGCTTCTGTTGTTCTGAAGCTGTGACTTTCCCAAAAGCAACACTTTGTGATTTGTAAATATACGTGTATCCTTTTTTATTTTTATTTTTTTATTTTCACAGCTCAGGCCCAGAACACACAGCATGAATCAATTAAAAGTAAATCATGCATGGTGTATATTAACAGGAAAACTGTCACCATGTGTGAACCATGGTTCCTTTTTTTGTGCTTGTTTAATCGCCACTGCAATGTACAGTATGTTCTAAAGGTGCAAGGCTTTTATCACTGATTATTATTTTTTGATAGACGTAAAGGGGCAGCAACTGAGGAGAACATCCATTAAGTCTTGTTGAGATCAATACTATTATTCAATAATTGTTGAGATCTGTGAATGCGGGCTTATTATCACCATTTAGTTTCACCTCTGAAGAGATTTAGATAATCTGGCTAGGAACATTGTTTTTAGTCCTATCTGTCTTCATTGAAGCTATGTTGGTGTGCTGACAGCAATTGTTTTGGTGAGCAGTACTGGTGGGAATGACCATATATATGCAAATAGGACCCACAATATACTAAACAAAGATTGTCCCCTGGAGTTGCACTTATCAATATTTTTTTATATGAAGATCAAAATGAGAATTATTCCCATCAGATCGATACAGAGCTTTTTTTAGTGTCTTTCGGCTTATATTTTAGATCTTTTATGTTCTTCAGCTTTAGCGCTTTTGTTTTATTTTTACCACTTTCATTATCACAGTTTCCAGTCGCAGGAGGCAGCTGTTTTCAGTGGAAAACTTTGGATAAGCACACTGTCCGCTAACATCCTACCACCAAATGGCAGCTGCCAAGGTTTGCAACTAGATTGTTAACATGATGAAGCATTGAGTTCTAAGAGCTAGATTTATTTCTCCGGGGTTAACAGGCAGTGGGTTGTAGGGATGTCCCGATCAGCTTTTTTCGAATCTGTTCGAATTGTCTAAGTGATAAGGAAAGGTGCTTCAATGCTTTCTTAGTTACCTCCTTTAGCATCGGATACACTGGATCATCCTTTATGAAAGGAAAGGAGATAATGCTGTCCCACAAGTCCTTGCGGCAGCAAAATTTAAAGCGACTCATCACCATTTCGCCGTTCATAATCATAATATTAAGGTGCGCAGTAGCGCCGGCAGCTGTAATTCTGTACGCACTGTGCGTACATGACTTTTTTTTCTGTGAGACATCTCAACACATCTTATACTAATGATAATGTACTTTGTGGCACCGTCTGAGTGGTTTTAAAAAAAAAAAAAAAAAAAAGAAATAGTTAATGCGAGAACTTTATTCTCCATCCCAACACGTAAAATTACAGCAAGATTGTGAATGAATGGATCGCTGAATCCAAAGTTACACAGTGCACCGGACAACTGTTTTTGTTTTATTTATTTATTTATTTATTTATAGCCCAGAGCAGCGTCTGAAACAAGTTAACGGTTTGTCCTCTGGCTTATTTCAATATGTTTTATTTAAGGTCACTACAGATAGGACTACATTATTTTGACCATGTGTGAAAGTAGGAATATAATGTGAGAATGCGCTGCGCGGATCGGCTCTGACGGCATTCAAATCGATTACCTGAAATCCTCCACCTACACCAACCCAAATAAGTTGTTTTCACCCTTTCCACAGTCTCTGTAGGCTATTGCTTTTAAATGATGCATTGTAGTGATGTATGAGTGTTTTCTTTAAAGATTTACTGTAGTGATGAGAGAGGCTGCTTTCGGTAACTGTTAATGTTTCCATGCGCGCAGTATAATGCCACTGTAGCTGATATCGATATTTAAACGGCAAAACTAAAAACTGTAGTTATAAACTTGATAGCTAAAACATAACTCAACTTTTAGCTTCTGAAATAGTCAATGGATTTACGCTGTTGACTGCTGTCCTGTATGGAGGACTAAAAATGACAGAAGGAAAAATAAATAAATAAAAGTAGAAATAAATACAGAAATATAGTGAAAATAAATACATTTTGGTAACATAAATGGCTATTTCTGTATTTTTACATGTATTTATTTATTTTATGCATTTCTATGTATTTATATATTTATTTATATATTTATTTATGTATTTATACATTTATTTATTTCTGTATTTCTACATTTATTTCTGTATTTCCACATATATTTTTCCCTGCGCCTGTATGCTAATTGAGTGGGGGGTGCCAACATCAGTCTGAAGGAGGATTGGTTAGAGCGATGTGATCGAATCTACTACTACTGCCTTGATTTCACTGGTACAAGGAAGCCTACTCTGCTGCTTATGTGCAGGTTGAACCATAGGGTTGAACACCCCTATACAGCATAGTGTATATTAATGATAAACAGCTAGATTTTCAAAACTGGAGGAATATATAACCACCATAAACGATATTTTGAGATAAAATTGTGATAAAAGAACTTCCACTGTGGAGTCCATCCAAGCCATGGATGTATTAAGAGAAGCAGGTTAGCACTAGCACATAATCGTTTTGTTGGCTAGGTGCTTCTGCGGACATTGTGAGGCTAAGGCGTCGGCGGTGGACAGCGTCGGTGTCGAGAGGTGGATGCCTACTGGGCACTAGTTGAGGGTTTAGTCCCGGCCACGGACATTACCTGCCTGACGCTCCATCCCGGCTTTGATGCCTGCTGCCTCAACCCATTCTCGCTGCAGGTATACCTCAACTTCAGGCAGGAGTATGGTCCTCTCCAAGCCAACAGACCACAGTATGTTTAGATGAGAGTAATTTATAACACTATTATGTTATTATACACTTCTATTATAGTCGTCAGTTGTCTACACAAATAACCAACTGTATCAAAATAATTAATGTACATACTGTAACTATGTATGTATGTATGTATGTATGGATGTATGTATGTATGTATGCCATATTCTACTGCACTTCATACTATTCCTCCTGCACATACAGTACACTTATTCTTACGTTACCGTTTCTGCACTACAATGGTACTGTTACCACATTGCACATATCTGTCTATGTGGTTCATACTGAATATCCATATTTATTCCGTTTTTCTTATAATATATTCTGTTAATACCCTGCATATATCTATATTCTTACTATGTTACTCCTACTACATTGCACATATCTGTACATGTTGTTCATTACTTACACTTAGTTATACATATTTGATTTTTTTTTTTTTTTTTTCAATTCTGGTTGGACGCAAACTGCATTTTGTTGTCTTTGTACTTGTACTCTTCACAATGACAAAGTATAATCTAATGTGTTTTATTGATGCTGAGGGATTAGCAGATTTTTAAACTCTGATGTGCATACATACCTTTTATGAAATAGAATAACCTAAAATGTTACATCAAATAAGTTATCACTCTTGATCATATTGACTATGTTAATAGGATTATTAATATCAACATTGCACCCCTATCATTCTCTAGGCAATTCCGATACACAGCCTACAGGCAGGTGGTCTGATAGACATATGGGTTTTGGCAAGAGAAAAACAATTTTTTGGCGCGGAGAAAAGAGGGGCAATCAATAACTATATTTTGTTTTCACAAAATGAACACAATCACAAAGTGTCTTGTATAAAATGTATTCATAATTTCATTGATAGTAACTAGGAGTGTTGGGCAAGTTACTTCCAAAATGCATTTCATTATAGATTACTAGTTACTGTCATTTCAGAGTAATTAGTTATATTACAATATTACGGTCTCTGAATTGTAATCCTTTACACTACTTTTGCATTACTTTTAGAAGTTTGACTTGGCAGGTAGATTGTGAATTTCACCACCAGATCAATAAAGTCTCATCTTTATCAACTTTAATACATCATAACAAGAGTTCTCTCAAGACACTCAAGTCACAAATAGAGTAGGTCTAGACCACACTATAATTTACAGGGACCCAACAATTCCAGTAATTTCCCCCAAGAGCAAGCATTCAGTGTGACAGTGGCGAGGAAAACCTCCCTCTCAGGAAGAAACCTGGGACAGACCCAGGCTCTTACGGAGTTATATTCCTATCTTTAATCAAGAGCGCATTCTTTCAATTTGAGAGCATTTCTCACTGATATTACGTTCAGATTTTGTAATAATTTCCCTCAAAACCTTGCTCTCACACTCAAATAGTCACTGCTCGCGCTTGGATTTGCTCTGCTTGCACTCAAACTTTCTGCTTGGACAGATTTCCTGCTCTCAGCTTTGAACCTTCTCCTCGCACTCAGGCTGATTCTGCTCGCTTGCAAAGTTTCTGCTCTCGGATTTCTCCTGCGCGCTTGGATTTTTTTGTGTTATAACCCTATCAAAAGTCAACAACCAATAGAATGCCAGCTGTAGTGGTGACCAATGAAATGATCCCAACCCCGTTGAGGGTGCGTTCACTTTACTTTAGAACGTCTGTTGAGGGCGACTGTAACCTTACTGTAACCAAGTTTATATATCCCCGCGTCGTTTATAGCTTTATTATAAGTATATGTCAACAATGTGCACAGAATGGTCGACGCACTTTCACCTGCACCCGTCAGGAAACGGGAGAAAGCTTTGAAGTGGGACGTATGAAGTTATGTCCACAACTACGAGGGTGAGTAACATAACTGAAGCACCTAGCTAGCTAGCTAGCATATGGCCTAGCTTGATGTCCAGAAACAAATAGACGTGGTTTAATGTACCTAAACAATGATCAATGATTACCAAATTTCTCTCTCGTATTGCTCCTCATAACCACTGAAAACTGTCAAAAAAATCTAACCAAAGTCCAATTATTATGGACGTTATGTGACTGATAACTGATTGATATCTGATTGATCATTGTTTAGGTACATTAAGTTACCACGTTAAGCTTTTTCACGTTAAGCGTTAGAATGTCCCGGCTGCTGTTGAGGGAAACTGTAGTCTATAACTTCCTGAGCGACTGATCCATTTTTGCCCCCTTTACATAATAAATATGGCTATGAAATGGAACATGAAATACATAAATGAGGCAATACATATATAGGAATTAGTCATTATAGTTCAATAGCCTAAATACATATGTTTTACTTATATTTATTTCCGGGGACTTTTATTTATTCCGTCTATTTATATGCACGTTATATTCAAAGGAAGTTTAGTTATCTCCCAGGCTCAGACTAAAAGCAGCAGCAAGCCTGCCTGACATCAGTGCATAGCATATCACTGCAAAGTAAATAAAATATGAATAAATCACGAGCGCGTTAGATTCCCAGGTCAGCTAGAGCGGGTAACGCAGCTCTGCAGACGGACCAGAGTCAGTCAGCACCGGGGAGCGAACCGCGGGGACCAAGCTCACAGGGCTGGTAGCTAGCTGCTAGCTAGCTGCAGCAGCTAATATTAGAATATTAGACCCAGCACCGGAGGTCTGATCCCCATGATTTAAAACGAAGATCAAATAACCATTTGTTTTTTAATACCTGTTTATGAAATGAAAATCAAATGAACGAAAAAGTAGACGGACCCAGTCTGTTAAGTACAATTTCACCACTAATAAAACAGATCTAGAGAGGATATGCTTTTTTTGCAACTTAAATGTTATTTTTTTAATTAATACAAAGCAAACTGAGCAGAAACAAGTATTTTGTTGGTTTGTTTCTCTTCTTCCAGGTGTGACTGAAGTACCCGTTGAGCTGCATCACAGCTGCACTATGTGCATGGACCTGTGCCAGTCAGCACATTACTCACCTGTGTGCAGTGGACAGGCAGCAGTAGCACAAACCAAGAAGGTTGGCAAGTCTGATAATAATGCAATTGTAAAAATAATAATAATATAATAGTAAAATCATGTTACATACACTTATGTTTCTTGCTTAAATTCACAGGGTGCACAACCATTGTTTTCTCTGTTGACATGAATAGGTGCCTGTAATGTCTGCCCATAAATTCAATCAATTCAATAAATGTTGATAAGTATCACTGATATTTCTTAAATCATTGTAGTTTTTCAGAGCAATAAGATACAGATTATTAAAACCATGTTCACATTTGCAACAAATTGAAACCCTGATCAAGGCAAATTGTTTTTTCATGTTCCATAACATTTATAAAAAAAACCAGTACAATTAAATTTACCAGAGCTGACACTTGGTAAATAGCTTTAATTTACCTTGTCAAAACAATGAGTAATTCATAACAAATTGCACAATATTTGACACAAAACCTTAAAAGTGTATGGTTCATACTACGGTGAAGCAGTACAATGTGCCTATAGGATTTACTGTAGCAGGAACATTGATATTGGCAAACAGATGACTCAGGTTCAGGTGAGTTTGTGAGCAGGGTTATGAATAAAGATAAGATAAGCCTAGTGTTCACAAGAGGGATGATTCAGGTATGGCAACACAAATTAAGAATAATTCAATTAAATAGGAGGTATGTACAACTAGTAGAAGATAAATTAACTATACAAGAGCAATTAAGGTAAAGTTATGAGGTGGCAAGCTAAAGTATAGTCAATAGCATGGAGTCAAGTCAACAGTGTACACCAGAATAATATATACTGTGATTAAGTAATGATACTTACTGTTGTCTTTACTAATATAACAACACAAAAAAATAATATAGTATTTGATGCAGTATGGAGAACGACCAAGTCCCATATGAACCCAAGAGACTTTAAGTGCAGCTGTTGATGATGTTCACTACAAACAAAACTTGCAGATGGTTGTAGTCTGTAGCCAGTCATACAGTAGGTAGATCTGGAGCAGATGGTTGTAGTCTGTAGCAAGCCGTACAGTAGGTAGATCTGGAGCAGATGGTTGTAGTCTGTAGCAAGCCGTACAGTAGGTAGATCTGGAGCAGATGGTTGTAGTCTGTAGCCAGCCGTACAGTAGGTAGATCTGGAGCAGATGGTTGTAGTCTGTAGCAAGCCGTACAGTAGGTAGATCTGGAGCAGATGGTTGTAGTCTGTAGTCAGCCATACAGTAGGTAGATCTGGAGCAGATGGTTGTAGTCTGTAGCCAGCCATACAGTAGGTAGATCTGGAGCAGATGGTTGTAGTCTGTAGCCAGCCATACAGTAGGTGGATCTGGAGTAGCAGGGTGAATTCTAGCTATCATGGGTTGGTGATATGACACACACAGATCAACAGGGGTCAAACCCCTCAGCCCCACCTGGATGAAAAAAAAGTAAAACAAAATACTTGTTTTTTCAGTTCAGTTTGCTTTGTATTAATTAAACAAATAACTGCTATTTAAGGAGCAAATAAGAAACCATATCATTTCTAGATCTGTTTTTATTATAGTGATAAAATTGAACTTAACATTACAACGTTTTATACAGATTGCTATGAATCTATTTTCAAACTAATGTTATATGAAGGAATGAAGACTAAATTCTGATGAACAACACACAACAGTGATGCAAAAACTGACACAAACAATCCAGTTTCTTGTGTTCTTTCAGTTATATTACAGTTTAGGTTTTACTACTGGCTCTAACATGAAATTAGCCAAATCCCAGGAACATGGTTAACCAAACGAGGAAAAAATACAAAGTAGGGTCATCACATATACACATACTGTCCGTCATATGTCGTTAAATCTAGCTAGCTATACAATAAAGAACATATATTTGTTTCTGGACATCAAGCTAGGCCATATGCTAGCTAGCTAGCTAGGTGCTTAAGTTATGTTACTCACCCTCGTAGTTGTGGACATAACTTCGTACGTCCCACTTCAAAGCTTTCTCCCGTTTCCTGACGGGTGCAGGTGAAAGTGCGTCGACCATTCTGTGCACATTGTTGACATATACTTATAATAAAGCTATAAACGGCGCGGGGATATATAAACTTGGTTACAGTCAGGTTACAGAGCAGCCGCCCTCAACAGACGTTCTAAAGTAAAGTGAACGCACCCTCAACGGGGTTGGGATCATTTCATTGGTCAACACTACAGCTGGCATTCTATTGGTTGTTGACTTTTGATAGGGTTATAACACAAAAAAATCCAAGCGCGCAGGAGAAATCCGAGAGCAGAAACTTTGCAAGTGAGCAGAATCAGCCTGAGTGCGAGGAGAAGGTTCAAAGCTGAGAGCAGGAAATCTGTCCAAACAACAACATATCTGAGTCCAAGCAGAAAGTTTGAGTGCAAGCAGAGCAAATCCAAGCGCGAGCACAAACTTTGAGCACAAGCAGAGCAAATCCAAGCGCGAGCAGTGACTATTTGAGTGTGAGAGCAAGGTTTTGAGGGAAATTATTACAAAATCTGAACGTAATATCAGTGAGAAATGCTCTCAAATTGAAAGAATGCGCTCTTGATTAAAGATAGGAATATAACTCCATAGGCTCTTGGTAGGCGGTGTCTGACGGTGCCGGTTGGGGGTGTGATGAACAGTGGCAATAATAGTCACAATAAAGATAATTGAACTACGACTATAAATAGTAGTTGCAGTAGTTCATGGCGTAGCAGGGCGTTACAGGACGTAGCAGGGAACTGCACGGCGTAGCAGGGTGTAGTAGGACCACGGCGACAGCTGCAGCCATGATAAGGGCCACCCTAGTCCAAGGAAAACTGTTAGGCAAAAAAAAGAGTGGTCA
Source organism: Perca fluviatilis (assembly GCF_010015445.1). Classification (NCBI taxonomy): domain Eukaryota; kingdom Metazoa; phylum Chordata; class Actinopteri; order Perciformes; family Percidae; genus Perca; species Perca fluviatilis. Next base: position 10,520,061 of record NC_053122.1, read on the forward strand.
CAACACATGCACAACCTAAAACAGTCCAGTATGAAATGTCTTCTTCCTACCATTAGAAGTAATTTTTAAATGTTTGTCATATACAGCTAATGATAGATACAAGTTACGCTACCTGATGAGTATTGCAGACATGTGATGTTGCACTGTGACCCACGATGAAGCACTTATGGTCCAAGATCCAGTAGAGAGAAGCCCTCTGTCTCCTCAAAATCTACAGTGCTAGGTGCATCTATCCCTTCATTACTGGCTGCACTCTCTGCCAAAATCTGAAAAACGCAGAGGTTCAAAATCACTCACAAAAATAGGATACAAGCTTAGTTACCAACTGGATCAGAAATAATAAAAAAAAGGAGAAATAAAACCAAAGCAGCTCTGACATGTCAAAACCTCTAGTGGCAAAATCTAGGAGATTTCAGCATATTGATTAATATATAAATTTGGACTTTCTAAATTACCAGAGAGTAGCCTACTGGGATACAAAATCGTGCGGGAGAACGATCTGAATTGAAATGCGGGGGAAACGGGGGTGTTTGTGCTAGCTAGCTAGCTGCCTGACAAGAGCTCATAGCTAGCTTAATAAAATGCGGGGGAAACGGGGGTGTTTGGGCTAGCTAGCTGCCAACAGCTCATAGCTAGTTTAATAAAATGCGGGGGAAACGGGGGTGTTTGGGCTAGCTAGCTGCCAACAGCTCATAGCTAGCTTAATGCAAACTGCATTGATGTCAAGGCAGACAGTTACGAAAACCTGTTCTAAAGCTCAGTCTCTCTCTCCCTCTCTGTATACTGAATCCCTGATGCAAGGATTTTGCAATCAGCGCATTTTTAATCCAGATGAGGGAATGATTTCAGACGCAATTTTAGCTACTCCTGTCATCAAATCATCAGCTACCAAATGTTTGCTAATGCAATAGCCAAGTTAACATGTATGTTACTAGTTAGATGGTGGATTGCCCAATACATACACGCTCAAATCACTTCTTTATTCTGAAATTATTAGGCTAAAACATTACAAAATCAGCCAAAATAAGAGTTACAAGAATTAAAACTAAGCCTTACTCTGCTAAGAGCTCTTTTTCGGTGCAGGAATTTCTGCAAGTGCTAGCTAGCACTTGGTCCTCCAGTCCTGCCCGCGCCAGATTCAGGTGAAAGCTTTGATGGTGGTGGACTTGATTCCATCGAGTGCACCGAGGGAACCGCATCGGTAATCAGCCTCACATGGTCCTTACTCCAAAATCCCATCTGAGACTCCAACAAATCTCCAGGTCTATAACTCTCCGGAGTGAAATGAGCACCACAAACGACAGAGTGTGTGGTGACAGACGCGGCAGCGAAGTCTGCTCACTTCACCTGCACAAAACGCACCCAAAAACGTTTCCTGACAGACTGGACTTTGTGCAACCAGCACAAACACAATAAATTACTATTAATTCAGTTATGAATTGAACCTGCACATTGCTCTTTAAGCACCGCCCGACTCATTACACCGTATTACACACTAGCTGCAGCATTCATAGGTAGCCTGCGTCCAGAGATGGATAGATGGATCGTTTGCTTCTGTCTGGTTAGCGACACGGCCCCCAGCTAACCAATCCTTCTTCAGACTGATGTTCGCACCCCCCACTCAATTAGCATACAGGCGCAGGGAAAAATAAATGTGGAAATACAGAAATAAATAAATAAATGTATAAATAAATATATAAATATATAAATAAATGTATAAATACATAAATAAATACATATAGAAATGCATAAATAAATAAATAAATACATGTAAAAATACAGAAATAGCCATTTATGTTACCAAAATGTATTTATTTTCACTACATTTCTGCATTTATTTATTTATTTTTCCTTACGTCATTTTTAGTCCTCCATAGTCCTGGGGTCTCATTTATAAAACTGTGCGTAGGATCCTTACTATAAGTGTACGTGTGCCCAAAAGCCCAAATTGGCCTACGCCGAAAAAAAGTCAGATTTATAAAACCATGCGTACGCACACCTGTAAGCAATGTTCCCTTTATAAATCACAGATTTACTACAAGCGTGCGTACGTGGATCAGGCTCTTATCCCGCCCTGTACACGCCCATTTTTAACCATAAATAGTCAATGTAAAGCACCTCGTGAATGCTGATCAGTATGTTAATGACCCTGGCAGTTGTTCTTCGTTACACCGAAACATGCCGAATCATGACGACTGGCGTAGAAAACAAACAAACAAAAAAAACTCTCAGACGCTCGGGAATTGCTGCCAATTGAATTATAATTTTGGCCTGTTGTCGCACAGCGTATGGAAACCGGATCTATAGACTACCTTTATTCATCTTCCAAATCAGCAGGCATTACGGTACTCGGGGACAGCTTCAATATACCAGACGTGTGTATATAATAAGATTTAACAGAACTATATATTATATCCAAACAAGCCTTAGTGATGAAGTTGAAGATTGTATATAATATTTATTTAAAAAAAACACTTGGCTATCAGCCATTTCCCTCTGGAAACAGCCGGTTTCACCCAGAGTGGCGAGGACCTGTATTTGGACCGGGATGGCACGGTTCCGGCGCGTTGCCCTCTCCACTGGACCCAATTCAGTACATAGATCCAAGAGCGCAGCTATATTACTATTACAGCTACATTAGGGAATTTAAATCGGCATATGAGCCAGTCATCGTCATGGTCCCTGAAGTCTCTTTTTCTCCTGATTCTGCTGTCCTCCTGCAGGGCCAGCAGGTCCATCATGCAGCATTATGCACGGGTTCACCGCAGTATTTATGTTTGGTCTACAACAATTTGTGATTGTTAACATCTTGCTAAAATCACAGCAACAACTGGTGTCCCCCACCCCGAGATACAATTTGAAATCGAAATGTAATAGGCTAACACACTTTTCTTCATGCAGGGTTTGTTATAAACCGTATTCAATTTTAGACCGATAACAATTACGTAAGGATTGCGCGAGAGCTTAACGGCTGTATTTCCAGACTTTGACATTTGATGATATATGCACAAAATGCATTAAAGACAGATATTTAGTTATTTACACTGTGTTGTGCAGTTATCTAATGGTAGGGTATTTGATGCTATCCTGTATTCCATGCAGTCGGGCCATCTCCTACTCCTGCGCTCCGTAGCGGACAATGTGACGGCGAGACAGCGCTGATTAAATATTAAGAATGAGTTTTTATTTAAGATTTGAGTTTGAGGTGTTTATGGAACAATTATCACTCAGTACAAGCGCAAATAACACTGCTGGATTTAATCTTCATATGGTGTGAAGAAATGTGCGTGAGGCATTATTTTTTAATACTTAAACATATTAAGAGTAGCCTAACCCTTATTCCCACATGTACTTTCTGCAGTCTGACTTCAGTTCACCACCTCACCATCTGCGTCGCCAATTCCTATTTTGTCTCCAAAATGTGCGTACGCACGGGTCAGAGTTTGTGTATGTAACTCCTTTTACCGTCGGTGTTAAGGAAAAGTGGTTAGGAAAGGACTTAGGAGGTTATATTTTTTTGACTTTTCGACCGCAGCCCAGGACTATGGATCCCTTCAGGAGTTAAAGAAAGGCATTCTCATCAGCTTTGGTCCAGAGATCCTCTGAATGACTTAAGTTACTGATTTATTTAAGTTATTCTCTTGTGGAACCTTGTTGTGAACCCAACTGGCACTGAGAGAATGATGGAGTGGACGAAATAAGTGAGTTCAAGTAAGAGTCACTCGCAGCAACAGACAAATGAGGACATCTCTCAGACTGAAGATGAGTCACGCTGCAGTAGAACCAACATAATCATAAATGGCAAGCTTTATGAGACGGTCTCTTTAATACACTGCATACTGTCTTGCAGAATTGTAACTGTGTATTGATTTTCCCCTAATGTGCCAAAACGTACTGCTTCACAATCTGCCACTGATGAGAAGCACACCTATTTATCTTTGATTTACTCTGTCCTTCCAGCCTTCATTCATGCTTTTCAATCATTTTAATTTGAGTCCTTTACCTTTGTCCATCAACACAGCATTTCAGAAAGGTTGTCCTTCTGAAATTGTTATTGTCGGAGAAAACATGTTCCTGTATTGTCATAAAACAAAATGCTGCAGGCAAGTCGTCCGTATCAATATGTAATTTCATCTACAAATATGTTAAACTACAGACCATTTTGCGATTGGATCACACCAGCCGCGACACCAAATCGCACCGGGGGTGCAAAGTGTCAGGGAGCTTCTCTACTTTCTACCCCCCTCCTTCCGCCGCGATTGCTCTGACGACACCCATTTTCAAACTTGGCCGTCATTTTAATCCCAACTACACACCCACACAGTATCGTAACTGCGTCTTGCATCCTGCGTTTGCGGTGACCCAATATTGCCGCAGTTACAAACTCCAGAGGCCCGTTCCAGGTAGGAGGTTTAACAAACTCTGAGTCTAACCCTGATGTCTGAGTTGATTTACCCTGAGATGGGAAACTCTGAGTTTTCGGTTCCAGAACAGCTGATATGAGTTGGTTCAATCAACTCGGAGTAGGTTCGCTCAGGGTTACGCGCGTGCACATAAGGCAGTATGAATGGAGCCATGATTCTACGATTCACCATGGTAACAACCACAAACGGGTTGGCGGAAATACTCATGCGCACATACAGCGAGTTTGAACATGCATTTCGTTAAAAAAGCAACACAGCGGCTGCTGCTGCAAAAGAGAGAGAATTGGTGTGGGAGAAAATTGCTGCTGGAGTCGATGCGTACGCATTAACAGTGTATTAATTTCATATTTAATCACAGTTAACTTATAATATTAGGCTACTGGTGAAAACTGGAATTGTAGGCTACACCTATAATTTTATTCAGGTGCAATCCTGCGGCGAAAAAGTAAACTATACTAATCCCATTCTGAGGCTGCAGCACCATGATCATTAACAGAACTATAATGTATAATCATTTATTTCTTTTTAATGGCTCTCACTGGTTTGTGTCCAGGGAACATAACACGTTTAAAAAAACGTTTCAGAGCGATCACACTTTTCTGACAGCTCTACATACAGTGGCTTTACTATTACAGTATGATCTGCATCACTGTTATAAAGAAAACTGCCGTTTGCAAAAAATGTAATGCGACACAAAGAATCTGCTGGGATGTTAAAGCCTGTCCACGATGTTGAACTAGTGGAAGGATAAGGTATCTACATATCTAATAGACTGTGATTAAAAAATACCTCAGGACTCGGGACTCAATATCATCTCCCGACGTAAACTCTCTGAATTAATGCAGCTTTTTCATCAACGGGATCGTCGACAAAAGGACATGACATGTTTGAGAAAAACATTTTATAGTCTGCCTAACATAAACCAATACGTTTTTTTTATTCATGCAGATAACAAACTGCATTAAAATGCGCCTGATACAGACTGAATCAATGAGGAAATGAGTTTTCCCTCCCTCTGAGAGGGAGAACGAGAGAAACTCAAGGTTTTTCCCCCCGTTAATGGTGGAATATTGGTGTTAAGTGTAAACGTACTGGTTGAAAATTACTGGAGGTCAAAAAATAAGCGTAATTTCATTGATTGTCATGCTGTTGAGGTGCTCTAACAAAGCCAGAGCAGTTGTCCTTATAATTATTGTATTTATAGCATCTATAGTGTTCATGTACATGTAAACCATCATTGGCTTAGTGTATAGACTGTAAAACACCATGCAGTAAACTGTACACAGTCACCATTTTTTTAAAGGCAGGTGCACTGCACATTTGTTGAAATAGTATATGCATGTGTTTCATACATTTGGACCGAGGTTGGAACAAATGGAACTAATCACATTTTGAGTCAAAGAATGCCCTGAATTGGTTATGAAAAAACATGCTTCTTTACAATGATGGTACTGTGTAAGTCTTGTGCAGTATGTGTTCATTGCCCTCAAAAAAAGATTTTGTCCCCGCTTTATTAACCTCAATTAAAAAATTAAAGGACACTGACAGAGCTCAAATGATCGAGCACATGCGTTAATGTAGCCCCCTCATCCTCCCTCCATCCTTTACCTCCCTTTTATCATTGTTCCCCCTTGTTTCCTTTTTATCCATCCTATTTGCCTGTTCTTTTTATTTTATTTTTTTCTCGTCTTTGCTTCTTTTCTCGCTCCCTATGTTGGATGACTGAGTGCTTCTGTCCTTTAAATGGGACCTCCCACTTTCCTCTCTCTCTTAACACCAGGCAGAAGAACTTTGCCCGAGGCATCGAGCAGCAGCTCCCAGATGGCATGGTGGTGGCATCGGTGCCAATGGAGGTCCAGTGCCACGAGGAGCTGTCTGACCCTGTTCCGGACCCAGAGTACCTCACAGGTATGAAAACATATTTCATAGTTCACTCTGTTATCCCCCGGTTGTGCGATAGCACTTCATCATTGGCCTGTCGGAAATCCACATTACTCAATTGCCAAACAAAAAAAGATTTCAACTTCTCAGGGCTTGATAACCAGCATCGAATGCTGTTCAAGTGGCCCTAGGTGTTTGCTTCCACATTCTGACATTTTAGCCGTCATTTATAATGTTTGGGGAGTTTGCCATGGTTAGGGTGAGAGTGGAAAGTTACCCGGTGATGCAAACTTCATTCATATGGGCCCCAGTTAGGGCTGCACAATGTATTTATTTTATTTATTTTTTTTATCCTCATCACAATATTAACTTGCACAATAAACACATTGCGAAAGGTTGCAACATGTTCAAAACAGGTAAAGTCCACACAACGGTTAAATGCTAGAGTCTGTTGGTTATTCAACTACTTGCATCATTTGTAAATTGGAATAATGAGATCATTATGATTTTTGCCATATCGGGACAATATCTATACGTAAATAGTAATATTGTAATTGTAATATTGTTATCGCGATATTCTAAAACGGTATCGCATATTGGGGGTGGCAGTAGCTCTGTCAGTAGGGAGTTGGGTTGGGAACCAGTGTTGCTGGTTCAAGTCCCCATACAGACCAAAGTATGGTGGTGGACTGGTAGCTAGAGAGGGGCCAGTTCACCTCCCGGGCACTGCCAAGGTGCTCTTGAGTAAGGCACTGAATCCCCAACTGCCTGGGGGCGCCTGTCCATGGGCAGCCCCCTCACTCTGACCTTTCTCCATTAGTGCATGTATAGGTACTGAGCATGTGTGTAATTCAGGCCTGTGTAGTAGTAGTAGTAGTAATTATTATTATTTCCCTTGCAGGATTAATAAAGTATAAATTATTTATTTTCCTCATATCGTGCACGGCACGCCCTAGCCCCAGTGTAGATATCCTAATGGGTCCACTCAGTAAACAATAATCTTCCTTGGCCTTGTAGGGTTTTGTTGCATAAAGGGCTCACATCTGAGTGTTTACATATGTTTGTTGATGAAGTGGCCTCGCTAGGACCTCTGATCACATGGTAGCTGTACCCTTTCTTTACTTTATACATTTTTTTTTATATTAACAATAATTAAAAATTACCTCTTAACATCACCTATGTGCAAAATTATTCCAACTGCTATCTCTCACAGTGCAAATAACGGGGAGCTCACACTCCTCAGCTCACCATTCAAATTAATAATGAATGTGATTTTTATTTTTATTTTTTTTTAAACTATATAGTGTGGGGGGGGGGTTATTCCACCACTGTCGGGATTAATTAGTTGGTGGCATCAGAAACCATCTTGCTGTTCTCTTCATTACCAGTGCAGCACATGGCAGCAATACTTAAACAGCATACAGCCGTTCTGCGCGAAACAGCTGCCACAAAACAGAGACAGGCCATAAAAGAGAAGTAGAAGAAACCTTGGCTTGCTAAACAGTATATGAAGCGATTCCAGAAGGCCAAATATTTGTATCCATCCATCTGGACGCCTCATAATCTACCATGTTTGACCTCACTTTGTTTAGCATGGTTTTATAGTGTTAGGCTCTAAGTGTTTGAAATGATGCAGTGCAATCATAGACATACGTGTCTGATTGACTAGTTGGATAGTGGGAGGAAAAACTCTCCATAAAGAACCACTCCATTTTGACAGAAGCTGAATATAATATTTCTCTTATTATTTCTCAGAGCTGGCATTTAAGTTGTAGAACAAGCAGGACTTTTATAAAGAGCCGGCATCTGTAATGGAGAGGATAGCCTCCTCTGCTCTGCCTGCATAAGTAATAACCCTGTTCTTGATGTTTGGAGTGCGGTAAGAGCACTACAATAGAGAGTGCAGAATTAATAATTATACAGTATTTCAGCATATTTTCTGGAAATGCTACATTCAGGCAGCCTGCTGGCACAGCTTATCCCAGGCACCTGTGTAAATGCCTCTCAATTGCCTTACAGTGTGGAAAGCAGCAGATTGCAAGATGGGTTTATCGCTTGTTGTTGATACAACAGCAGAGATACAAGGCCAGTCAGGGCAGCAATTCAGAACCATATCATTCGAGGTTACTGCCTAGGTGATGGACAGTCAAATGACAACGGAGCATCAGCGCTTCCAACTGCTGTTTATTGGAAATTTCAGAGGATATTAAAACCGTCTAATCTAAATGGAACTTCTGCTGTCACGTCCCTGAGCCCCTGTCCCCCCTTCTCTGTGCACAGCTCAAACCTTTTTATCCCTACATCGCCTCTGGTCTCCCAGTGTACACGGCCCAGAACAGAGGTCGACGCAGCAGCACTTCTCCTCTCATGCGTGTGCGTTGGGCCTTTGCTGCAGCAGCTGTGGGCTTTTTATTGAAGAGTAATATCGTGAATTGAGAGATGATTTCAAAGCATCCAGCAGGGTGCCACAGAAGCACACAGTGTACTCCAGGGCACATTGGTGCAGTTTTCCCTCTGTTGTCAACCAATGCTAGAAGGGAACCAATGGCTAATGCTAGAAGGTGCATGGACACGGCGATGTGGTGTTCCATAGAAAAGGGGATGTGGAACGATGTGACAATGCAGCATATAGAGAGCGGAGGTCCTGATGTCCCACCTGGACCAGGCTGTGTTCCACTAGCTTCCTCCGCAGCGCCGTGGAGGAAGGTCTGGCACAGCGAGACTACCTTCTGTGTGAAACATGTCTTTGCAGCTCCCATATTTGAAGATAAATGAATAGTACAGCACTTGCTATTAGAAGTTTGAAAACTTTGAGTTAACTAGCAATTTAAAAATACTATAGCTCCCAAGAATGTTTCTAGATCGGCAGTGCAAGTACTAAGTATTGTAATTACTTATCCCCTATTTATCATATCCTCCCTGACTCTCTTCTAGCTACAATCTCTGCTGTCTAAAGAAATAGAACTTCTCTAAATGCATTTTAAAATGAACAAGAATTACAACAATAAGAAACTAAAAATAAGAACTCACAACTGATATTGCAGAACTCAATCGCTGAATTTCCCTTAAGGCTTTTGTATTGCATTCAAAGGTGACCATTCTCAACAGCCACCCAAATTGTTGTTGAAATTTCCCTTAACGTCCATTAATTTTTTTTAAAGATAATTATTTTGGCCATTTTCAGCCTTTATTTTGATAGGACAGATGAAGACATGAAAGGGGAGAGAGAGGGGGGAATGACATGCAGCAAAGGACCGCAGGGCGGAGTCAAACCTGGGCCCGCTGTGTCAAGGAGTAAACCTATATATATGGGCGCCCGCTCTACCACCTGAGCTATCCGGGCGCCCCTTAACGTCCATTATTATTTTTATAATGGCAAGCAGTTAGATCAAATCATACACTGAATTTACAACAATACGTGAAATATTCCATGTGTTGAAGCTGTAGACTTTATTATTTTTTTTATTTTATTCCATTGATTAGTGGTGAACACAAACCTAAAACAGATCAGCTGTTGCTTGACAAAATATTCTTTACTCAAGGAGCTTTTCTGGAGCTTTTGACTACATCTCACGGTCGTCCTCAGTTGACGGAGTTTCCAGATTGTTTTTCGTTGAGGTAACTCGGTGGTTGTTGCGAGACCTACCACAACCTCAGTGGCTCTGTCCAGAGTGTGAGATGCAGAAGCAAACTCTGGGGAAAAAGTCCCTAACTGGATGTTGAATCAAATTATTTTGTCACAGTAATAATAATAACCGTGCTTGAATTGAATATCTCTTTCCATGAACAATTCTGCTTGAACAAACGTATGGCAAGACTTTCCCATCATGCCACAATCGCTGGTTGAAGACTTTTTAAGGGCTCGGCGACAGCAAAATAATGAATTTAGATCCAATGTGTCTAACACTTTTGTAGGCAAATAAAAGATTCAATTTCTGATAATGTCTTCCCAACAGTATTATGCCTACGGCGTTGGATGGCATGAGGAAACAAGGCCCCACCCAGAAGCTCTTTTTATATTTAAGATGTTCCTCAATAAACTGACAGTGTCTCACCGCCTTGTCAGGAATAAGTATCCTATCAATGCCTCATGAAAGCTGACAAGCATTCACTCAGTGCACTCAGCGGTGCTTCGGGCATAACAAATGTTTCATAGTAAAGTTCATATTCTTGCCATACGCTTACTTTTATACGAGGGTAAACAAAATAACGGAAACGGCTCATAACATAATGCAGTCAGGTACAATATCCCTACATACCTTTTCATTGTCTGCTTAGTGTCCTTCAGTCTGTGTTGTTGAGCCATTTTATCACCGGGTAATCTTTCCAGCTGCATTTTTTTTCTTCTGTTTGACACAATGTCGTGCTTTTTAAAAACGTTTCCCTTTTGCCACATTGCATAACTTTTCAGTGTGACTGCCGCATAAACCATGTGTCCCGTTTGTTCCTGAGACTTGCTTTGTGCTGCCCAAAAAAACTTTTTGACGTGAAATGATGATTGTCCGATCTCTATTATAGCTGGGGCACACGGATAGTCTTATTCAATACCACTCACAAGCGTACCTGCCTTCACAGGGGGAGGGATATTGGATTTATAGTCCCTAAATTGCCGTTACAAAGGAATCCTCACAAACGTGTCACATTATTATTTTAAAGCTCACAATGGCAGTTGGCAAACGGTGGAAAAAACAGTGATCACAATAAAAGTAATCACAACTTGTTCCTCTCCAACACAGGCTGAAGTCAAGCCTCAAAGGGAACATAAGCTTTACAAATGAGTATTGATTTATATATATATTTTTGCCATTTTTATTTTTTTGTCCACTCTGTGTGAGCAAAACGGAGCAGAGTGAAGACTTGCATTCATTAGGAGGACAGAAACCAGACTCCAACTGAATGCTAATGTGGCCAAAAATCAGTTAATGCAGGTTTTGAGTCAGTGATTCCTGACCTTGTTCCTATTAGGAATCCTAGTCTTGCTTATTTTTCATCTTTCCCTGCCTGACCCACAGGATGATGAACTGTACCAGGTGAATACTGAACACGGGTCTCCTGGTGCAGAACTAGGAACCACTGTTTTAGTATTCTCTTTTATTTCCCTTTAAAGAAATATTGAAGGAGACATATCATGCTCATTTTCAGAAAAAAAAAACACATTACCTTTCTCATTTTGTCTGAATATATCTGTATTCTGAACATACCTGTCAAGTTTTGGATTTGAAAATAAGGGAAATTTTCCGGTGCCCACCTCGAGCAGTCCCACCACCCCAACCAAGCTCCAGTATCCCTTACATTTTAAGACCGGTGTAAAAGAAAGCTAAAATCACCACTTGGTGCAGAATGCTGAAAACATTTACAATTTATAACATTGCTTGTCTTTACATTTACATTTTATTTTCATTCCACACATTCTTTTCATTTCATATTGCTTTTCTTTTACAGTTTTTCTTTTAATTTCACATAACTTTTCTTTAGTGAGTTATTGTACAAATTTGTTGCAGACTTTGCATTCTTTAAGACTGTTTTGGAAGGAGTGTATTTGTGGGCGGGGCCAGAGTGGTTAATTTTACATGAGAGTAGAGCGCAGACAGTTCTGTTGTCTAACATCATCCTATTCTCTGTAACAATCTTTCGTACCGTGCTAAACACCTTTTCTCAACGTGCATTGCTATGGGGAATGCATAGTAAAGCCTTCATAAGTTTTGGCAGCGCACAGTCTCTGTCGTAGCGTCAATCATCCGTCTCTGTTTTTTTTTCTTCTTTTTTTCCCTGCGTTGTCACTCATCATCTGACCTCACACACTAACCTCGCGACAACTGCCACCTACAGTACCTGTAGTAGGCTACTGCAGGTGGCAGTTATCGCGAGGCTAGTGACAGAGCTCAGATTGGGAATTTTTTGTTGTTGTTTTTTTTACTCCACTCGGGCCCGGGGTATTATTATTTTTTAATAACGCAGGTTAAAATACGGGAGATTTACGGGAAAATACTAATACGGGAGGATGGTGGGAAAGAAGGGTAAAATACGGGACTTTCCCGGCCAAAACGGGATACTTGACAGGTATGATTCTGAAACACTGCGTTTTGGCGCCTTTCTCTTCAAGTCCCCCTCCCAAAAAGCCCAGTCTGCTCTGATTGGCTTGTAAGAAAAATTTGGAGCACCTTTTGCGGTAGGTAGATCTGAAGCCGCGGGTGGAGATACTAAGATGGGGGCGCTATATTCTAATGAGCCTGCATGTGACATTGGAATGGGAGCCAAATCTGAATGGCTTGTTGAATCCTACCTTGTTGATCTAGGCAGCCCACAAAAAAACTGACTGGGTTGTCTTAATTTCACAGTTTGGGGGTTGGTAGGCACTCCAGATACCCAAAGGTATGTGCACAAGTTCTTCACGATGGGTCTTGTTTAGGTCAGTGAGTTATTGTTGTTCTGAAAGTGTAGCAATTGCAAAGATGACAGCTGGGTAATTAGAGATTCGAAATAAATGAAGATCCAGAGTGGATGGAAGGTGGTGTTGAATCTAGAGGGGCACAGTTTTCAGGACGCCCAATAAATTCTACTAAGATGCCTGAACAGATTAAATGGAGCCGGCAGAAATGTTCTTACTTGGGTTGTCAGATTTCTAGCTGCAGTATGTCCCTGCCTTTTTTCATGAAGAAAATAACGTTACTGTTTTTTTTTTTTTTTTTTTTTTTTGACTTTTCATTAAACATTTTCATCTTAACTGAACTGTGAGGGAGCAAGTGTTCAGCCCATAAAGTGTTTGAAAGCCAGCTGGCAACATATTCATTGAGTCATTGGTACTGATCAATCAATTCACCCCCTATGTGGATGTATTATGGTCATTATGTTATACAGGGCAGTAAAAATCTTACTTATTGGCCCTCTTAAAACAGATGGCCCGTCATACGCTCATTGAATTTATGTGTGACAGCGCGTTGTGAGAAGGCAGAGGGAAAAACTTGTTTCAGCTTAGAAATCTTGGCCGGAAAAGTGGTGGCACCATCCACACAAAGTCACCTGGGGCATCTTCTCACCTTACTGCACCTGTTCTCTTGGCCTCCACGTTTCCACTGAGTGCACACACACAGCCGTCCAACGCAGTGCTCTCCTGCCCTGGCTAGCTGGCTCGCCGCCACTTCCACTCGTCTGCTGGCAAGGCCGTCAGCGTTATCGCTGCGCCTGCAGTTAATTGCGAGGCTCAGGTAATTGCGCGTGGTGTAGACAGACGTGCAGAGGCGGCGGTGGCAAGAGGAGCGTCTGTTGAGCCGCGGTGAGCGCATGCCACCCCTCCGTCCCTTGCTGATTCGGCCAGGTTCGGTTGCCACGGTCAGTGTATTTGTCACAGTGTCAGCACTCCCTGTTCCAGCCCTCTCTCGCGCGCCCTCACAGGGGTGAAATCATTCATCTTCCTATTCATCTCCGGACTTGGGAGCCATTCATCATGAGGCCAGAGACCTCCATCAATTATTCCGATGGGAGAAAGAGTGAGGAAAGGGAGGCTTTTGAAAGGCAAATACATCTTGATTTAATTGGAAAGCAAGTATGCTCAAGGCTGCTAAGCAGATTTCCCCTAACATGGAGCTTGAGAGATGATGGCGCAAAAGCGAGAAGACAGACAAAGGGGGGAGAGATAGTAGAAAGTAAGACAGATGGAAAGAAATACAATGAAATTGTAGAGGATAAAAAAAACGGAGAGCAAAGAACAAAAATCTAAGAGGACCCAACAAGTGAATGAATGACAGGCATTTGTCTCCAGGCAGAGCGTGAGCACAGCCGGGACGAGGGAATCCATTGGTGAAGGTTTAAGGGGCAGCATGGGGGCTTGACCCGTTCACATCCTTTGCAAGCAGCCATATAATGACACTGCCTCTGCTATTTGCAGCACGTGCGTCACATCTGTCTTTTGAATGGGTGTCTGTGCATCCACGTCGCTGTATGTTCAGACGGATATAGCGCAACAGAGAACACCGAAGGGGAAATGGTCGCCCTGACAGTCACCGCGGCTCTGCAGCCGACCCTCTGTCGTTGGTCATCAAAGCCACGGATTTCTGCTTCGAGTTTGGAGAAATGGCTGACACAAGAGTTTAAGTGCTCAGATTTAAAAAGTTTCAAAAGAGAGAGACAGATTGGAAGAGCGCTGCTCTGGATATTTTCTGGAAGTTTCTACATTTCAGGAGGACATTTTTCATGTTAAGTGTTAAAGGGGAAAATCTGCCACCTTTTTTTATTGTGGCTGTCCAATCAGTACTGATAGTATATATAGACTATTGAAGAAATAAATTCCGCAGTGTGGGCTATATTGGCTGAGAAAGCAAATTGTCCTGCTTTGCAAAGCCATGGCAGCTGCACATGTACCAGGATGCATTGTGCGAGGGCGGCAACTTCGCTTAGCTCCCTTAGCTCTTTAGCTAACAAAATAAACTCCCAAAATGTCAAAGCATTACATGTTTACCTTCTTATTAACTGTAACCACGAGATCTTTCCCTAGCCTCAACAAGTATTCTAGTTTCCTAATTCACCATATTTTGTTTTGCCATACCAAGCACGATTATCCCCTAACCTTACCATGCTGTAGTTGCTATGCACAGATATTGTAGAAAGCGAGGATTTTTAAAACCATCCCATTGGATTTAAAAAAAAAAAAAAATCATTGAACGTATTCTGGGGTTTTTGTAGAATTGCCCATTAGCAACATTCTTGTCTGGTAATAATGGAATTGAATCGTGTTGTAGCACTTTTTTTGCAGACAGTAGGTAACTTAAGTGTTTCATTGACAAAGTATTTCCAATTCTTTTTTGAGTTTTCCAAACTACACCTATTTTTATTTTTCATAAATGTTATGTATTCTGCACCATCATCCTGTTTTAGTAGTTTTAGTTTAGCTCTAATTTTATAAGCAATATGTGAGGTGATGAGTAGGGTTGGGTGCCGAACCCTGTACTTTGACCGGTACCGACCGAATCCCGTCGGTACTACAGAGTGTTGGTTCACACAAAATCAAACTGTGCCAAATTTCAGTACCTGAGAGTAAGATTATCTGTCCTCTCTGCATGTTGACCGAGCAGAGATCCGACACCCACGCGCAGAGGCGCGGACGGAGCGTACTACGTCGGCTCTGCAGTTTTGTTGAAGTCACGGCAATGCCGAGAAATCGGTTTGATTACAGTTTTTCAAAACTTCACGCAGACACCTTTCACTGTGAGATATTAATGGCGAGCCGAAAGCAGTCGCTGTTGACATTACACTTCCTCTGAGATGAGCAGGCACTGATTGACAGACTGAGGTTGTAAGGCAAGGCAACTTTATTTCTACAGCACCTTTCAGCAACAAGGCAATTCAAAGTGCTTTACATGAAACATTAAAGAGCAATTAAAAACGGTCATGATGAAAATAAAACGGGCTAAAAAAGAATAATATACAAATACAAAAATAAAAGTTAGAGTGAGTGAGAAATTAATAATTATTCAATTTTATAGGTTTTAGAGACAGGTTTGGGAGGAGAGAGGGAGGGGTTTTATTTTTTATTTTTGTCAGTGTAAAATATCTATCGTTCTATCGTTTGTTCTATTGTTCTATCGTTTTGCAATTACAGAGGGAAAGTACTGAAAAAAAGTACTGCTGGGTACCTGGAACCGAATTTCAGGTATCGGGCTACTATTGGCTCAGATGCAAAAGGTACCCAACCCTAGTGATAAGGGGCCTTTTGTAACCCTGACATGCTACCAAAAAGCATATAGAGCCCCACACAAGATTACATATTGATAACAGCCCCTCATATTTGATTAAAACCACCAGGCAACAACATTGCTTCCTTGAAGTAAGGCTCTTTTCTTACTGACAAGATTTTTCTTCTTGCACTGCTGCTGATTACATCACAGGAGCATCTTGCCACTGGCACATCTCTTATCCCTGAGATTCAGTGTTTGCTATGTGTTTGTGTGTGTATGTGTGTGGGGACGGCGAGACTTGCGAAGCTTACATTTTTTTTTTTTTCTATCATGCATCCCCATGAAATGTGAAATCTTGCCAAGAAAGTTGGTAAATGTAAATCTAATTTCTGATCGCTTTTCACACCACGTTTGCGGGTTTGACTATATATATCTCTATATCTATATAGATATAGAGATATATAGGCCCAGTAACACCCTTGAGCTGAAATGTAAGAAATCACTGTTGGATGAACTTCAAACTTTTTCTATTAGAATTTGACTTGACATTTATGCTGAAAGGTTAAGACACAAAGATGAATGCCAATTGTTCCAATCTCTGCTCCTATCCATTAATAATACATGCTTATTGGTCCGGATTGCAGTTTAGGGTAATGACTATCATTGCAATCAGTATATTTTAATATTTAGAGCCTTGGTTGGATTTGACTTGATCACACAATCCTCTAGGAGAGAGTCTCTTTATTTCTTTCTTTTTTTTTTTTTTTTTTGCCAGAGCAGTCCAAGTTTTCCTTATCAAGGTCATGGTTTGTGTTACTGTATTCCCGTGGTCTTGTCTCATTCAACCTGGCCTTCCCCCGGGTTCTGCCTCTCCGCACACTCCCCGCGCTACGAGCCTTTTAGATATGTCAGCAACGAGATGGCACATAATCTATATTTTATAAGGCCTTGATATAATTGGTGGCAGTGAAGGAAGGTCATGCCTTCAGGGGCCCTTGTCATTCTTCCAATGGTTTTCAAGACAAAATCCTCAAAGCCCTCTAGTCAAGATCTGGATTGGACACAATGAGGCAGATGAGGCAGTGAGTACAGCATCCCAGTTTTCAGGGGAGTGGAGATGCGGCTGGTGCTGGAGCGCAGCAATTATTCAGCGTGTATTTACTTTGAAAAACATGCGGGGGCTATAATTTATTCAGCACTGAGACACGTTCTGGAGCGAGTTCAGTCACGGCTCATCGGGTTGATTTGGTGTAAGAATCGGGAAAATAACTGGTGTGTTTTGGTGAGATAGAAGTTATTAAATGTGAAACGTTTTTAGTTATTTCAATTTCTGTCATACACAGAAGGCCTCCAAATGATGCCACTTCTTTAAGAGTTGTATTTCAATTGTCTGGTGATATAATTGAGATCTATCGTTTCTGTTGTTGGATGCTGCAGTTCTGTCAATCCTTTCTTCAATCAGTTGTTTTATTAAATTGCTTCTTTAAAAAAAAAAAACCTGCATGTGCATCTTTCCTCCTCTCTTGATTCTAAAGCAGCTTTTAATGAGATTTATTGACATGGATCTTAAACGATATCACCAAAGCTGTAGGATTTATAAAGTTGTATAATTCAAAGAAATGGATAATGTTGCTGATGGTTTATTTTGAGGGTCTCTCGCTCTCTCTCGCTCTCTCTCTTTCCGTATATATCGGTTGATTCATATTTTATCCCATTATCTTTGCAAGTGAGAGATTACTTCACATAATCACATCAAATGAATGGGGTAGAATCTTCTGTTTAAATGCAGTGGTATTTAATTTGTAGCTCTTACTCATTACTGTTAAGCATTAACATGCTTATTGTTGCATATTAATTAAACTGGAACGAGGACTTATATGCTGCTGTTATATTAAGCCCATTTTGAAATACTTTTGTGACAGAGTAGTAGATTTAGCTGGGATTGTTTTAATGAAGTTACCACTCTAGTGTCCAAAAAAAATGCTTTCCAAATAATGGTAATGAAATCCAGTGTAAATACTAATTGACTAGTTTTCCCTTTAGTGCAGTGAGAATATTACAATACCATTAACAACGCATTGTAGGCTGGCTGAATTTGTGTATTCTGGGTGTTTCCTCAAGGCATTAATATGGGGTTCACAGACATAACACTCATACAAATGTAGTAAAAGTGTTACTTCCAATATTTGCGTTCTTCCTGGTGGTAAATGAGTGATCAGGTCTCTTTTTGAGAGACTTAGATTTTAGATTACTTTTATATAGGAAAAAAAGATGAGTCCTCTTCAGTGGCACCTGCTGTACTAATTCAGGGCAGATGGAGGATAACCGATGAAATATCTTTTATGATCCTGTGCAGAACAAGTCTCTTTATCAACAGCTTCTGGTCGGAGTTGTTCATCTTCAGAGGTTGGTGAAGGGCATCTACAGCCCATCATTTCACCAGCGTTGTCATCACACCCCCACTCCACTCCCTCCGCTGGGGGGGACAACCTATGAACAGTCAATGCTGACCTAGTGGCTTCTTTGCCTTTTGTATGTTTCCTCAGTGTAATTACTCAGCCGTACATGCATGCAGTATAGTCAGACACACACACACACACACACACACACACACACACACACACACACCTTCGTTTCACACACAAGCACACATGCAAAATCACTACAAACCGCCGCGGCCATCACGCCTCGACTCTGCTGGGTTTTGACCCGTTGATGTTACTGCACTTTAGCCGCACCGCGCCGCCGAGGTGGATGCAACAGTGCAACACTTCCTGTCACTTCACTCTTTGTGCTGGACAAAGAGTTTTGTGTGTTGTGAGTCTCCATGGGTCTCTTTTCCAAAGTGCTCTTCTGCCTCCACTTCTCCTCGCTCCCTGCCGGTCTCTCTTAGTGTTTTTCAGTGTGTTGACATCGTTGTTCGCATTCAACCAACTTCATCATGACTATTCATAAATGCATCTTGTAGTACTGTATGTAGACGTGAAACCCTCATGTGGTATGGAAAAAAAATATATATAACCAGGAGATATTCAGTCCCTGTGAATAGACTTTATAATGTTAATATTTCCAAGGTGACAACATTGCGTTATAATATTCTATGATTTATTAAATATTCCATGTTGATGACAAATATATAGATGGGTAAAATGTTTGTACTGACTTGTAAAGTGCTGAAGACGGTTACATCATTTTTTATTTTTTTTATATTTTATTCAGGCTTATGACATACTCACAATAAAGAGTACTTTCCAGCCTTGTGCATTTTCAATTCATTATTCACATAGTTTTAGGGCATTATTGGCCTGTTTTTGACTAACCTGTAGCTGGAACTAAACTAGGAACTAAAAGACACTTTTGCCAACCCTGTCTCCTAGAAATTACTTTCAAATAATACCAAATGCTTTTATTAAATGTGTTTTGGAAGAAACTTTCTGACTGGATTATGTTCCCTGCAGATGTTTTTGTATCCTTTCAGTCTATGCTCCTAATTTTGGCATTGCTCTCAATGCACTTACACAGAAATGGACATAACAGATGAGAACAAGGACAACAAAGAGGCAAATAAAGGTAGGGCATACATGTTTATATACAATTAATGTATATTTAAAAAAAAGCAATTACCAACAGCATAAAATAACAAGTGCCTTTGGTGCCTAAACTGAATGCTTTTTTTAATGCTTTAGGTAGTAGGAAAAAACTAAAAATATGCTGTCATTGAGTGTTTTGGTGCTACTCTCAGTATGAATATTGTATTCATTAAAAAACATTATCATTGATTTAAAAAAAAAAAAAAAATAACCCAGTAGGCATTATGTTTCTCTCCAAATATAATCAGTGACAAACTAGTGTATAGATGTCATTTGTAGGAGATAGGGTTGAGAAAAATGACTTTAATGGATGGAATGAATGGCTGCATGTGTGTGTGTTCAAGAAGGCTGCAAACTCATCAATCTGCGGAGTGTTTTTTATTTTTTTATTTATACTTTAAACTTGATAAATTTGATTTTGTTTTTCTTATTCACAAGTTAGCTCTATTGTTCACTGGTCCCCTTCTGTCTTGCTCATTCATTAGCTCATTTGCACAGGGTTTGTCTCTATCTGGCTGGTTTTATAAAGCCTACAACTTAACCGTTTTATAATGTGAAAGAAACATTACAAGAAATGTACCCTAATCTTGATTCTAAAGGAAGGGCTTGTTTACTGTGTGAAGGAAAGTGTAAACAAGTTGGAAAAGCCAGGGACTCTCTAGATCCTGCTTTCTAAAAAGGTTCCTGGGCATCTGGAAAATGTCTTTCTGTGTTAATGAGAAATGAGGATGAAGCAAACTCAATTAAAAAAGTTTTACTTTAGTGCGAGGCTATGTCCACGACGTTCCACTTCCGGGATTGCTCCGCTGCCGCCGGAAATTTCGCCGGATGTCTCTCTTTTTGGCGGATGTCAGTCACTTTCCTCTTTCTTTGTGTTGTAATTTTAAACTCTGGTGGATTTCTGAGGACTATGCTCCTCAGATCTCTGCAGGGTAAATCCAGACAGCTAGCTAGACTATCTGTCCAATCTGAGTTTTCTGTTGCACGACCTTTGAACATAAACATGTTCCACCAAACAAGTTCCTTCCCGAGGCTGTTTTGCAGCGACACCGGGGCTCTGTCCGGCGCTTGGCGCCACCCAAGATGATTGTGATTGGTTTAAAGAAATGCCAATAAACCACAGCACGTTATTCTCTCATCCCGGAGTTCTGTGTGGAATAGCCAGACCCTCCTTCACAGCGCTGTGGAGGAGGGTCTGGCAATGCGGGACTACTTTAGTGCTACAAATATTATATGGTCAGTTGCACTTATTGTTCTGTTCATGCTCCAACGGTTTTATTTTCAGTCTTTATTGTTTCTGCCCTTAATTGCATTTATTGTTAGTTGCTTCAACGGGTCTAAATTTTAGCCTCTTATCTGCTGTCAGGAGGCCTTTTCATTAGCAGGAATTCTATTAGAAATGGCTTGCAGTGTAAATATGTGAGCTACACCAATTCTGTTTTCAACGGTAACTCAAATATAACATCTGAAGCTCAATTAAAATTCAATTTTCAATGCAGACCCTCAATGGTAATCACGTTTAGGAAGGGTTTTAATTCATTCCTCGACGCTGATTAATTGTGAGGAATTTCGCCAGCCATTTCCCGTGTTAAACGTCAGTTAATTAGCTGACAACATTGGATGGGATAATTAAAACAGCTGGGGGTCACAGCATGTTACCAGGGGGGGAGGGAGCTCAGGCTGGGGGCCCCAGTGACAGACCTGCCTGCCTTGTAGCCACCTGCAGCCGCCGTGAGCGGGAGGCTTTAGAGCAGGAGGTGTTAGATCTAATGAGACACGAGGTTTGAGTCAGAATGTTCCTCTTCACATCTCATTTTTAATCTTTGAAAAGTCTGAAGCTGATGTAGAGAGGCCTAATTTCTCTTGGGTCAATATAGTACATATAGTATATCTGTATTTTTTTTAAATGTTTTAATCATTTGGGGTTTTATCAAGCTAGATCTATGTACGGTTTCTTTTTATTTTATTGTTCTGTATATCAAGGCACGTAAAATAGTGTGACAGCGAGTTGTTTGCACATACTTTGTACTTTTTTTATTATTTTGTAAATTGTACTGGCAATGTTGTGTGGAACATGTCCTTCAAAATAAGAGTAGGCATCATAACATGTAAAAACGTGGTACTAAACTTTCAGTATCTTCACAAACCAAATCAACAATAAAAGGCTGAAGGTTTTTTATTTTTCATGTGCACAGCGATAACCGAAGTAGTCGTTGGCAATGAAAATCTGAACAATGCTCATCAAATAACAACAAAGAATCATGTGAAAGCTAAATCTGAATCCACGACAAACAATACACGTTAAGATATAGGACTGCAATTTAAACAAGTACAATATAAATGAAGTAATATTTGTGTAGAGAGTTTTGCAAAGGAATACAACTGAATGTAATAACCCCTCTACGTGAGTTTTCTATGCGACTTAAACGTGGACATGCTTTAACTGTGTGTTTATCCTAGTACACAGGTCTCCCTTGAAAAAGAGGTCATGATCTGAGTAAGACTACTCTCAAAGGGTTTGGGCTCATGAAATGCTTCAGTGGTTCTGGCTCAGGTGGGGTTGCATCGGTTCATTTTGGCTTTCTGTGTACACAGTCCACATTAATTTCTTTTCATTTACTCATACCAGTAAACCTTGTATATTTAGAATGTAATTAGGCACAGAAAGAGGTGTAAATGAAAGCAAACTGTGCTGTCAGCTGTCTAATTAACACACATCAGGACTGGGTTTATTTATAAAGAGCAGGAGACTTGTGTGGGCAGTGTTTAAATCCAGTAGAACAGCAGGCCTTTTGAGGCAGGCAGTGTGGCAATGATTCATACAGTAGTTCAACCCAGAGTCCCTCTCTCCCCAAGTCCCTCATAATTAAAGTCGAAGCATATGGCCTTGTGACCACGCAAGCACAAAGGTATCTGCTGAACTTTTTTGCCGTCTTATTTTGAGTCACTGGCAACGGCGGTCCCTTCAGCCTTCCTTCAGCGCAGCGGAAATGAAAAGCGTGTAACCTTGAGTCGTCACAAGCCACATCTGCCAGCCTAATTACCACGTGCTTAGGCTTATTGATAATGTGTTTGGCAGTTGGTGGCTATATTTGTCTGGCTTCATAGACACAGCCACACCTTTTAGTTACACTTTCTAATTGCGTGTTTTTAAAAGTGCTGTATAAATAAAGGGTTACTTGCTTACTTACGGTTACTTATCTGCCATACAATAGCAAGTCGTTATTACTTCAATTCTTATATTGTCTACCAGCTATGATTGTGATCTAAAACGATCAGATGAGGCTGGTCAAATGGCACCAGAAGGTATAACTTAATGATCAGTTAGCACAATGGTGCTGTGTGCAAAATGCCAGCATGGAAACATGCTTGCAAGGTTATAATGCTTCACCAAGTGTAATGTTTAGCGTTCTTACATGTTCGTTTAGCATCTTTGCAGGCTAACATTTGTAACTGTAATAAGCACAAAAAAAACAAAAGTAGAGCGGAGACTGATGGGAATGTCATTAGCTTTGCCAGTTTTGCACTAGTACTTGCACTAGATAATCCCCATAATTAGTACAATGTATCCTTTGGGAAACATGAATGTCCGAACCAAATTATTGCAATGCATCTAGTAGTTATCAGGACTTGTCAGGAAGTGTATACCTGCTGGTCCTGTACCAAGTTTTGTGCCAACCCATCATGAAGACTAGGAATGACACAAAAAAAAATGGCCCAAAAAAAAGGAGCCAGAAGCACAGTGACCACACTGCCTAGAGGGATAAGAGGATTCTCTGATCTGAAACCTCTTATTTTCTGCACTAACAGTAGTTCACAGCAACACTAATGTTAACTTTGGACATGGTCTAAATGTTACTTTAGAGGCCACCGAGGACATGTTCTGGTTGAGCTTGGTCCATAGGAACAGTAATGTTGGGATTAGTGTAAGCATTCTGTGGAGAGAACCTGCCTGAAAGGAGATGAGCACAAGTGGTGAAGACCTGTATTATGATAATCTCTTTGCCTTGAATTATGGAAAGCATTTGGCCTAGGCTCTAACCTAACCATCCCCATGGTGTCTGCTCATCGTTTCTCAGGGCCAACGTTTTATTCCAGCAATTTATTTATTTTTTCTTATCAGAGTTGTCTAGGGAAGAAATCTGTGCTCTTCTGTATTACATTTAGTTTTACATTAGATTAGAGAATGGGCCAGCTGGATAACTCCTACTATTCCCCCCCCCCTCACGTTCTTTACTTCTTCCTCACTCACTCACTTTTCCTCCTTTCTTTCCTACTAAATCATTCATTCCCAGACTTATCCGAGAGTGAAATGGAGCACAGGCCAGGCTAGCTAATGGCGTTCTATGAGCCATAAGATTACTTTCCTACCTGAGCTCATTCCAATGAATCTTCCTTAGACTAAAATAACAAAACACTTCCAGTCGTATGGCAAAGTTACAGGAGGACTGTCAGGTGTTTAGACAGGCTGCGGTTTCTGTCAGCTCTGTGCTCTGTGTCGAGCATCAGCCAGCCCTACACTTGTCTTGATATTCTCTGCACTGCTTCCCGATGGGACAAAGTCACAAATGTTAACAAGAGAACTCAATTTACATTCCCCAAGCATTCTAATTGGAACTGGAAAAAGACAGGAGGATTTATTTTTTTATTTTTCTCAATGGAAATCACAAGGGATATTGTTTTTTTTTTTTTCGTTTTTTTTTTGCTGACATTTTGGTTCACATCCAACAACTCTGCTATTCCAATTGTTCAGCGTGTTTTGGGATTTCAAGTCTCATTACCTGTTCCCCTCATAATCTGACCTATTTAGCAGCTCCATAAAATGGATTTGTCTGCTTTTGTTAAAGATTCAGCAGCGCTGGCTCTTTCTCTATGACCATGTTACTGGCTGGGACCAGACTGGCCACTGACACTTCGACTGACACCTGAACTCACCACTGTGATCACACTCTGCTATATTTTAATAATGGCAACAAAGTTACTCTAAGTCCCAGTTTATAGTTTAATTTAAAGACTACATTCATTACATTAATATTTGTTTTCTCTGAGTGCCTAAGAATAGTGTGAATATGGCGTAACTTAAGTGCAAGTAGGCTACTGTTATGTAGTTAAAGGCAGAATAGGATTGAACGCACCTGTCGTTTACTTGTGCTGCAAATTTACGTGTTGCAAGGGATATGCAGCGGTTAACAGATTTCACTATAACCACGCTTTAAAGTGCCCATATTATGAAACAAACACTTTTTCTGGTATTTGGGGTGTTCTTTTGTGTCTCTGGTGCTTCCACACACATACAAACTTTGAAAAAAATCCATCCATGCTGTTTTGAGTGAGATACGGTTTCTGAATGTGTCCTGCCTTCAGTCTCCTAGTGAGCTGTTCAAATTGGCTCGGACTGTGACGTCACAATCCGAAATGAGCTGGGTAACCGCAACCGTTAGCTCGTAGCGTTAGCATTAGCATGCTAACGCTAATGCTAACACTAGCATGGTACCTCGTTCTCAATAGCAAAGCACTGCTACAACACAGTTCACCATAATCTACAAAAGAACTACTTACATGTGTGCCCTCATTTAGAAGTCTCCCAGCTAATCCTGCCTTGTAACTGACTGAAGTTGGAGAAACAGGCTTTCTTTTACTTCTATGGAGCTAGCTAGCTGACATGCTCTACATCTGAGCTACTGAGCATGTGCGAGTGCAATCAAAGATAGTACAGAAGAAGAAGAAAAGAGGTCTCACTCTGTAGCTAAAACAGAAACCAGGTGAAAAGAGGATCTGCAGCAGTGAGAGAGAGCTGTGCAGTACAACAAAAATATGGTGTTTTTTGAAAATTAAACCATGTAAACCTACTCTGGTACAACCTTAAAATACAGTTATGAACCTGAAAATGAGTATAATATGGGCGCTTTAAAATGTCACTGTTAATTAATTGTAAAAGCTGCGCTCGTGTGTGTGTGTGTGTGTGTGTGAACCGCGAACCGCCTGCGTGCGCACACGCGTTACCCACGCGCTACACAGGTGAATCAAATCAGACGTGGTCACCGCGAGTAATGACCGTCAGTGATGTACAATTAACAGCGTCCCGTGGCGGAAACACCGCCAAACGCAGAGCAGAACCAGCTCCTGACCGTACGGCAGCTGCAACGGGGAATTCAACACAATTTGGTAAGTTTGCTAGCAACTTTATTGTTTAACGTTGTTAAGTGTTTGTTAGCTTGTTAACGTACCAATTAGCTAACGTTAGCCTTTTTAACGTTTACTCGTACGACTCAAAACTTCGCAACAGCTCAAACATGTCACTGACGTTACCACTAGCTAAACGTTACCTACTTACTCCTCTTCATCCCCTACGGGACATAAGGCTGCAAAGAGAGCTCTCCATCGCATGTATTTTCTATGGCAACGTGCTGCGAATCTCCCCATGACAGGTGCATATTGTCGAGCAGCTCCTCCAACTTTTAGACACACCAGCTAGCCGTTTATAGAAGGGCCAACTTCTTCTTAAGGACAGCACTTTTAGTGGTGAGACTGATTCACCTCTAGTCTCTAATCTTTTCAAAAATACCAAACTTACTGACGAAAATACAGGAAAATACCAACGTGCAGTACAGTGCAGCTTGTGCTAGTCTTAACATCAATGTATTTTGAATAAGCAGAGAAATTAAACTTCCCAGAGTTTCGGAGAAGACTTTCCCCATGTGACCTCGTATGTAATTGCAAAAGTAATTTTGTGTGACAAGGTGCTGGAAAATTAGAAAATGTGGGTGCATAAAGAGAATGTGGGGGAGGACGATCTTACCTTCATGCAGCTTAACTTGGGTGTTTTATCTTTCTATTTGGACAATGAAAAAGCAGAAAATTTAACAAAGATGGATCACGGAGTAAAAAAACTCCAATAGTTGGGAATTGAACTCTGGTCCTCATTGGGGGATTCAAAGGACTGGAGAGTTTACATCCCAATGGACTACTTCACACAGACTTGCTCTCACAGAGCTGGAATATTGATTAAATTTTGCTTTGATTTATGTAACTGCTATACACTAGGCCCAGCATTGTCCCGCCTATATGAGTTTCAAATATAAAGTTTGTAGACAGCTCTGGCTTTATTCTGTGACAATACGCTCACCAAAGGAAATAAACTGCTTTTAAAATTCATTTTCAGCTCTAGTGTATAACATGCAGTTCTGTGCCCTTCACAAGTTTTACGTTTAATATCGCCATTAGTCACACAGTTAGCCTTATTAGATCCCCCACCATGCATTTAATCTGCATTAGTATATCTGTGACCAGGGTAGCCCTTTTTTTTTAATCAAATTCTACAGCTGAAGAAATGTTTTTCTCAGTCATTCTGAGCTCAAGTGCAGAAAAATGTAAAGAGTACCATTCTCATTGTTCAGATAGAGTGCAGTACATTTCTCTAAAATGTATGCACCATACTGTAAATAGCTGGAAAATACCATTTTAAAAAGTAAGCAGTAAACCTACACTGACATGATTTTTAGTAAAAGATGGAAGAATTAGAAAATGGAAGAGCAATGACACCTGAGTCAACTCAGTCTCGTCAGTTGTTACTTAGCAAATTAACCAATGCTTGTACTCAAATAGTTTTACTATTTCTCAAAGAGGGTTGGAAACTATCTGTGACCCAACTGTTATAAAGGATTAGAACACCAATTTAAAAACTCAGGTTTGCATTAAAGCCTTACTCCCAAATTGATTGATAGCTCTTTTTGATACACACTAACACTATCAACAACTACATCAGTATCTGCAGTGTTTTATGATGCTGTTAAATGTTTGTTTAAAGACATGGAAGCATGATTTAAAATATAATCTTATGACAAACAGGATTTTCCATATTTAACTGGTGTGAATAGTAAATATAAACTGTATATGTTGTATAAATACTGAGTTACAACATAGTGGTGTAATCAATACAACAGTAAAGGCACAGTAATAAATCCTACATTTATAATGGTATATATGGTTCTTTTAATTGTTTTCACTGTGTTCACATTAAATTTTGGATTGCATGATATATGTATTTCTCATATGTACCTCCTTTGTATACAGTACATTATATAATGGACAAAATATTTACCATGTTGGAAATGCCTTTCAACATAATGCAGGAATGTCCATTGCATCATACACGTGTTTCCGGTCACTTAGGGTATTTTTATGTTGCGGTTTGTCAAAGCACTTTACGGACTGTTGGATTACTTGTAGTGTTTTTAATACTTAATCCACACTTTACAGTTAGTAAATTATGTTTACGGTCACCTTATTACATTATTAATTGATCCTGCGGGACCAATCTATATACAGTGGGACTGGCCCACTGAAAGTCAAAGATTTGAATCATGAGTTGCAGACCCCTTATTTTTTTTTTTTCTCTCTACATTTTTGTTATTTCTGGCAACATGGCATCATGACTTTGCGTAAACGTACACGCCACTTTCCTAAAGCCAAATGGCGTGTTATCTGTACGCATTTTCAGCTATCCACGTGTAGGCCTATGTCTACGCTGTATACAGCTGATGTAAACATAACCACCACGTGGCATCGCCACGTTGCGTGTTATCGCGAGAACGCGACGTACTATCACGAGCACGTCACACGCCTGTTAAAAAAAATAAATAAAAAATGGTTGGGTTTAGGAAAAGAACACAGGGAAAGGCTTTAGTAACAAAAGTGACAAAAACACAAAAAATAACGACAAAAACACGCTTAGGAAAACAAACTGTGGAATGGAAAGAAACATTGGGGAAGGCTTTAAAAAACAAAACAAAAAAAAAACTGTTAAAATCGGCACACGCGGGACACGAACCCGGCTCTCCCGGGTGAAAGTCCTGCAGTCCCACGTTCCTTTATACTACTCGCTACAGCGGAAAGTCACTCGCAATGTAGGTCAATGGCGGCAGATTTGCGTTGATAAACACGCAATTATGCGTCTTGATAACATGCCAAAATGGCATACGAATTGGCGTGTAATACATATGCCACTTCATGAGAGCAGTCTGATTTCTGGGGACGTTTCAGTCCCCAGAAGTAGCTGCAGAGTAAGCGCTCCTCGCTTTCACCATGCTTAATACAGGCAGGAGGAAGAGAAGCTTTGCCCGGTCGGGCTCCAAGACAACATCTTCTGCTTTCTGCTTAGAAGTGGTGAATTTACAGTTTGCAGCAACAGAACATGATATAGTCTCCGGTCTCCCTGTAGTCCCCCTTTGTCAGCATGCATCACCTCGGAGGGCTGACTTGAACGTCGCTGTCACCCTGAACATTCCCCCGAAACCCTGGAAAAAGGAATAAATGGTCAAATATTTGTAGTGAACAACCAAATCTGGGTTGGGTACAGCCCTAATATACAGAAGTCTTACAACCAAAGTAATTTTCCTTTTTTTGCAGAGAAAAAAAAACAGCAATTCTGTCATGTAGATGCCACACAAATCCGTGAAAAATCAATGGCCCCCATTGCACCATCATCGTCATATGGAGTTGGGATTTGCAAAGACATGGAGAGCTTGAGGGCACGCAACTGAGAGTAGTTCTACTACAGTACCAACAATGCAAAGCCAATGCATGTAGTTTACTGTGCATTTTATTAATTTGTCAATGGGGCATGTTCAAGCTAAAACTGGTAAAGTTGCTCTTTAAAGTCAAATGATGTATTAAAAGGATTTTTCCATTGTACAAATGTAATCCTCATTGTTACAACTACAGCCATTACTATTTCCATCTGAAATGTGGTGGAGTAAAAATATAAGGTCTCACAATAAAGGAATACTCAAAGTATGGTTGTAGTACCTGAAAATTGACTTTGTTGCACTACCTGAGTAAATCTATTCAGTTAACTCGGCCCTCAACCAAAGCTATTGGTGTTCTTAATGGATCTTTACAGAGAGTCAGGGCCATGGCAGTGTTGTAAAACAGCCATGTTGCTCCACTATCAACTGCTTTTATGCACAAATCGTTTATTTATGTTAGCTTTTGAAAAATGTATATTTTTGCTATGAAAGACATTTTTAATGCCTTGTATTTTTACAGAGGAAATCAGCTGTAGTACATAGCGCAGCCCTGACCATGCTGCTTCTCTTAAAGGCTCTGGCACAGACTCTATGTAGAGAGACTGTGAACTTGGGATGTTTGCAAAGCGAAGTTCAGTCAAATTAATCATTCTGTCAGACAATGAGAGCAGAGCACCCCAGGGCTAAAAGGGAGACAAGGCCTTTCAGCAAGAAGAATACGCTGCGCTACTGTATATGTTTTGGGCTTGTTATTCATTTTCACTAAGGGAGGAGGGGGGTTGGGGATGGGGAGGTTATGTAGTGGTGTGCTCTCGCACTCTCTGTGCTGGGGAATATATCTATCGTTCCGGGGAGCCATTTCCCATAAGAGGGGATAAATGGATGTAGCTGAAGGTGAGGACAATGCAGGAACATCACATTTAGAGGCTTATTCATCAAGTTCATAGAAGGTGTCAGGCTACTGCCAAATGTTACATTTTCGCAGCATGCCTGTAAAGGAACTGATACTGGCCTTGCATCCCAACAATCATCATACTTCATATCTAATGTTTGTCTCATTGTTGATTCTCAAAATATATAGAATACATGGTTGCATTTATTGCTCAACTCTTGTGATGTTTTTATTATAGAATTGTTCCAACTTTATTTAACTTGGACCAGGACCAACTCCATAAACCTGGTCTTAAAGGTCCAATATTACATTCATTTTCAGCTTCATTCTTGTATTTTTTTGTTTACATTTTACATGCTGTAATGTTAAAACAACATTCTTTTTCTCATACTGTCTGTCTAAATATACCTGTATTCAGCGCCAGCCCGAGCCTTTTGGGGGCCCTTAGGAGAATTTGATTTGGGGGCCCCCCTCCCACCACGTGGAGTCACCTGTACTTGACGATTATTGACACAACGCTATAATGTTACATTATAAATGAATACAGTGAGGTATGTATCTATCAATACAGTGACAGATTATGAACTACTGTCCCCCTGGGCACAGATGCATAAGGACCCTCCCCCCCCCCCCACTCTATTTGTGCAAAAGTGGGTGCAAACAATGAGGGGGGGGGGGTCTGGGGGTGTTCCCCCAGAAAATTTTGAATTTGGTAGATGTGATTTCCTGTATTCTGGTGCATTTTGGGGATGGTCAGCTGGAGAAGGGCAATCCTAAATTTGTTCAGATTCATAGCATTTTGCTTTTTGATTTATTAAGGTAGTGACTTCACGCAACTACTTGGGCTTCAGGGCCAAACAACATGTTCTATCCCACAGGACTTTGTTTGAGTAAAATATTACATCTATTTATCCTAATAGGGATGCATATTTCAATTTTTTATTTTTTTTTTCCTGATCGATAGCCCACCCATGTTAACCGCTTAACGGTTAACAATCAGCCGACTAAGTCCAAGTCCACACGTCTGGGAGAGTTGGCAGCCACAATGTTGCGTACATTGTTGTTGACACATGCAGCAACTTTTGCATTCCCAGTCTCTACCACATCAATTAGTTTAGCTGCATGGTTGTCAGCTGTGGGTCTGCTGACATCCTCTGGGTTAATAGGAAGTAGGGCTGGGCGATATGGCCTCAAAAAAATCCCTGATTTTTTTTTTTTTTTTTTTTTTTTCACACAAAATCTGCTTCATGATTTAAATCGATTCCCCCCTACTTAAAATCAATCTGCAGATTGACAGTGTTTTCCCTACCATTGCATTGGCGCCCTCCGTGAAAGAATGACAAAATGATATTATGCTATATATTCAACAAATTATATAATTATGCTATATATTCAACGACAAATGGATGTGTGAGATATAGCTGTTTTCACACCTACAGGTAGAAGGTTCACTTCTCGTTCCTCAGTAAAAGTTCAATTCATTTTGACTTTAGTCGCGCAACCTTGCCCCTATTTTCACCTGTTGCTGAGTAACGTACATTTACATTCCATGGTCTCATGAGTGTAGCATACCTGTAGCAAGCTCCATCGTAGTAATTAGCGGTAAAAAAAACATTGAAGAGGAGCTCCATGCTACAGAGCGGCGATTGCTAGTTGTTAAAGTGGCTACAGACCTCCGTCATAGTTCGGTCGTATCAGCGGCTTGTAGTGGATGTGTTGAGCCGCATCAGAGTTCCTCAACACCGGGTCCAGTGCTCCGTCAGGTCAGCGGGTAGTTCCGTTAGCTCGGTACAGAGCACAATGAGATGCCGGTCATTTCGGCGGATATTACGGTTAAGTAAGTAATGAAACGAGTAGTTAAGAAAATAACTAATATTAGCCGTTGTCGCTGCCATGTTGTTGGGGGCCCCCTGGTGGTCACCCTCTGTGTGAAACGCTCTGTTTTAGCGTCTGTCTCTTTAAGCCCCACTCCCGAAAAAGCCCAGTCAGCTCTAAATTGGTCAGCGTTGATGGATCTTCCACATCTGCGCTCTTAGCGCCCCTGCAACGTGATTGCAGCCGGGGAATAACTGTAACTGCACTAACTCTAACCCATTCATAATATAGTTGTGACATCACAACCGTACGGGAGTCCTGATGGCTTGTTTAAAGGTACAGTTTCTGAATATGGGCTGTATGTCTTTGTGGATTGAGCATTTTGATACTTTTACAGTATTTATATAGTACCTTGACCTGCTTTATAATACAAAAGACATTGAAATATCACTTCTTACAATATGGGACCTTTTTTAAAATTGAAAACCTTTTCAATGTTGTAGGTCTCGTCTTAAGCCCCCTGCACCTCGATACGTGTTGAGCTCATGCCTGAATAACCCCCCTGAGTCACTTTTCCATAGAAGTCGTGAACTTAGTTTAAACCCAGTAACATTATTCTAACAATCCCAACACAGTCTGAAATATGAATTGAAGTCACATTAACATGAAGGCAAGAGCAGCACAAGGTTCTAGAACCTATTGAATGCGCCTGTTGTTCCACCTTTTTTAAATGTAGCTAACCACTCTTATGACCAAGGAAATTAAAACCGCTTCAGTAAAGCACAAAATTGTATGAATGACCCACTTTTAAGTTGTTAAGGAGACTCCACGTTAGATCAGTCTGTTATCTATTATTTCCCTTTGCAGTGAGGAGATATATTGGTTGAGAAAGTGTTGCCACTGCAGTGAGAAGGACAAGCTCCTCCATGCATGCCGCGTCGCAAATATTGCACATTGCATCAGTAATGGTCTGGTCATGTCTGAATAAAGCCATTATGGAACATTTAGGTTCTATAATGAGGTTTAAGTGATGGATGAAGCCAGCAATATTAAAGATTCCTTGTCTAGAAAAAAAATGCTTTAGTAAATTTATTTTGTTGGCACAAACTTACCGAAGTAAATATATGCACCTTTCCACTTTTCGGTACATACACTACATAAAGTTGTGAATTTGTAGCGTCATTATTTTACAGTGAGACACTAAAAAAAACATTTGAATGTTTATTTCTTTCATTCAACTAATTGCCATCAGAAAGAAACTGTCTCAATGTGGAACAGTAGCTTTTTTGAATAGTGCCCACTACTGCTTTGTCAATACAGTGATTTGTCTAGTTTAAGACATGATTATTCCATGTGTTCTGTGAAATTTGCAGAGCTGCATCTACTTATTTATTGGCTTACTTTTATGTCTCAATTTATCGTTCTCATACATGCCCATAAAAATCTCATATGCACACAAAGGTGTTTTTTGCTCCCTGTTTTTCCCTCTCGGTCCCCTCTTCCGTGTCTGTGCTTGCAGGAAAACGTGTCTCAGTCACACAAGCATCATCCAGATACCTTCTGGATGTGCTTGTGAACACGGTGGGGGCAGTCATGGTGATGTATTGCTGTAATCCCACCACTGCAGCATGACCCGGCTGTCAGTTGCCATGGGAGACAAGATGATTTATATTTTACAGCTCTGCTAACGGCCCGATATAAGTGGTGTTGATGTTAAAGGCCTGATGCTGCATTCTTATGCAAAAATTAGGAAGGGGGTGAGGGGGTCCTGCCACTAATTGGAACAAATGAAGACACACTTTCTCTTGCTTGGCTTTCATGATTTTAAGTTTGTATTGAAGATAAAATAGTTTTATGTTTACAGCAATAATCAAAACGGAAGGGAGGGAGATTATGTATTCACTCCAAGTCTTCTTCACTAAGAAAAAGTGCTCTATCACTTCATGCTCTATCTATAATTGATCGGTCAAAAAAAGGCTGGTATGTCCTTTAACGCTAACCTGTCTTAGAATAGTTAGGTCTCTGTGCATGATGAATGTTTCCTCTTCCTCATGTGTCCCATTGCAGTTGAATGTGTATGTCCATATGTTGCACTTTATCTTCCACTGAATATTTGTTGCCGCTGATAAGATGACAAGACATTGGTCAGACCAAGATGCATGCGTAACATTTGATAGTGTGCAGTACGTCAAAATGAAAAAAAACATTCATGCGTGGGAGACTTCCACAGGCAGAGGAGATATTGGCATTATTGATTTGAGTATGAGATAGGGTTGGTACATGGAGCTAAATCAACATACTGGGCTTTAAAGAAACACTGTGTTAAAGCAACATGAAAACATATTTGCAGTATGACAGTATTAGTTTAAGATTGACTGAAGTGTTGGTTGTTTTAGGTGGCGTGTTAAAGTTATAGATGACTGGGAAAACAAACGGTACATCAAGGACACCGGTATCTATGAATTGCCAACTCTCACTTTGCCCCCTGTGAGTGATCTTCTTGGCAATTTCAATTGAGATACCTTGAATTGATGTCTTTGACGTCATTGCACCTGCTTGGGTTTAATAACCCTCTGATAAGCAAAAGGCACCACGGAGAAATGCCGAATCCGTAGTGATCTAGAAAAGGAAAATTGGTGAAAAACAAAACTTCAAATTCACCTCTGTATTTTTTTATAGCGGACTTAGTCTATGTCCACGACGTTCCACTTCTGGGATTGCTCTTGTTCTGCCGGAAATTCCGCTGGATGTCATGCTTTTCGTACGTCCGTTACATTCTGCTTTCTTTGTGTTGTAATTTTAACTCTGGTGGATTTATGAGGACTATGGTTAACTGCTCCTCAGATCTCTGCAGCGTAAATCTTTTTTTACGCTAACAGAGTTTTCTGTTGCACAACTAAAACAACTTTGGAATGTACACATGTTCCACCAAAACAAGTTCCTTCCCGAGGCTATTTTGCAGCAGCACCGTGGCTCCGCTCGGCACTTGGCACCGCCCAAGACGATTGTGATTGGTTTAAAGAAATGCCGATAAACCAGAGCACATTTTTCTCCCATCGCGGTTTGCTGTGTGGACTTCCCAGTCTGGGGGGATTTCTAACATCATCGCCATAATGCACCTTCTCTTTTTAGTACAATCGATAGGCTGATCATTCCCTCCACACCATTTGCACCTGAACTTCTTGACACCAATAAATGCAATGAGTTCTAAAATGTTAATTTACCGCAGTTTGCCGAGTTATTCAGTAATAAAATTCAAGGTATTAGATCAGCTGTTAAAAGTTCATTGTCATGCAATAAATTCCCATCTACAATCACAGGGAAGGAATAAAAATGGCAAGAGTTGATACTATTCACTGCAGAACTCTGGAAGAAATTGTGCAGCATCTTAAGCTATCCACCTGTCTTGACGCTTTACCAAATAGCTTCTGTTTTGCAACAGAGTGCCTAATAACTCTCTTTTCAGGTAATTTCCCTGAAGCCTTAAACTGCAGTTCTCAAACCTCTCCTAATAAAACCGTGATTACCAACCACAGACCAATATCAAACCTTACCTAATAGTCTTTTCTCAGCTATCCCCAAAAAAAAATCTCAGACAACTTCAGCTCTTTCAGAAAGATACTGTTTAACTGTGGACCACAGAGGATTTAAAAAAAATATATATTTTAGAGAGATTGTTTGATGGCATCTTAGCAAATCTGAATCAAGTATCAAATGTGAAACCTTCCCAATCTTTCGTCAAATCGATTTGGGTTCATTTTTAATTGTAAATGCGGTTCAAATAAAACCCAAGCTTCAAATGAAATCTGTACTTTTTGTTGGCTGAGTAGGCAGAAACACTACACATTTGAGTGGCAGCCTAATAATTGTTCGCAACCCGTAGATGCATGAGATGGGCAGCATAAATATATATCTGACACATAATAACCGGTATACGCTGCTTATGTTTCACACCCTATTTAGCATGCAGCTTGGAAGGCTAGCATGGAAATGCTAGTGCATGGCAATGTCGGTTGTTCTGTCAGTTGATTGACAACTATGTGATGACTTTGGTGATCCTTTGACTTTTCCTCTAACGAAACGTTATCGCTTATCGTGTGACTTGATTCCAAATCTTACAGATGTATTGGCACAAAATGTTGTACAGACATTCATAGTTCCCAGATGGTGGATGGCAGGTGATGGCTGACATGCGATTTCGAGTGAAATGTCTCAACAGCGGTTATCATATATTACTATGAAATTTCGGTAGACCCATTCATGTTCCTCTCAGGATGAAGTAATCCTCTTAGTGATCCCCTATCTTAGCAACACAGTCGTTGTCAAATATGTCTTGTTCACAACCACTGGCTCCTAACACTGGAGGTCCCAATTCAGAACTATTAAGTTTCTAAAGACAAATTATTGATTTATGATATGCATCAACAACCTCGTAACTTGGAGACTGCCTCTCCTGACATGCTAAACAATGTTACCCAGCTTAACTGTTCAACTGGAGATTCTACACAATAACGTTCACTCATGATGATAGATATAGATGATGGCTATTTATTGATAGTTGTAATGTTATTTAGCTACAGCTGATATAATCTGCTGCTGGCAGTGTTTGTCATTTTAACTTGGAGAGCATTACTGGCTTAAAATTAGCTACCTGCTACCTCCAATGTATTGTTAATATAAAGAGCAAGGAGAGACAAGAGATTTGATGAGAGATTAGTTGGCCTTGGAGTATTTTATCAATCTGGATCCAGATCTAGTTGACAAAAATGAATTGCCAACAATTTTGATAATCAATTAGTAGGTAGGCCTGGGCGAAAAATCGATTAAATTAATTAATTAAAATTTTTAGTTGCGGGCGATTTAAAAAAATAAGTAAATCAAGTTTTTGTGTAATGGTGTATTTTTGGCTCCCCGGAGCTTCCGTAGCGTTAGTTTCACATAGAAGCATGGCAAGCGACAACAACAACATAGCACACACGAAACAGCAACCGCAAATGACAACATGGCTACCGGTGAGAGTGGGAAGTTTGTTCCCAAGAAAGGAATAAAATCATCTGTTGTGAGACACAAACAACATGGCAGCGACAGAGACTAACTATTAATTATTTTCTTAACCAGTTGTTTCATTACTTACTTATCCGTAATCTCCGCCGAAATGACCGGCAGCTCGCGATGCACTGTCCCCGGCTGACAGTCACCTATTCTGGGATAACTGAACAACCAGCTACAGCTGACCAGAAGGAGCACCATGCGGGGCACCAGAGGCGGTGTTGCAGAACTCTGTTGCGGCTCAGCGCATCTACAAAATGCTGCTGATACAACCGAGCTGTAATATATTGAAACAAGCTAGTTCAGCGTAGCATGCTTGACTGGAGTAGAGTGTTTTTTCTTTGGGAGTGGGAGGGGCAGACAGCACGTTACCTGTTACGTCGTTTGGGCTGCCTTGTTGAGTGCAGCGGCACTGAGAACATCATAGGTCATACAATTTAAGCTCTTTTTTTCTAAATGGAATTAGTCCAACGAATCGTCCGGTTTGTAATGTGCACCTAATCGAAAACCTCGTACCGAACAGTTCACTACAAATACATTTATCGTTAAACCCTATCAATTAGTTGATATTTATCAAGCAAAAATAACAAATATTAACTAAAAGCTGCTCAAATTCTCTCAGCTTTATTAACTTGTCTTTCTTTGAACAGAAATTGTCTGATTGAGTCTAGGCTATCACAACAACTTTTAATACTCATTTTCCATCAATCACGCCTTTCTTATTGTCGAAGTGGGATGACTTCTATGTAATAAAAAGCGAATACGGTTAATTACGGAATATTGTTATAGCTTCTAAATTAAGAAGTTATGCCATCAAATTGTCTCACAGCTTTATCGTTGTTTGTTTCATGATCTCTGAAATGTTGATTAGGCACTAAAGGTACATTTCTTTTTATTGTTTTTAATTAGACATGATCAGCAATGTGTCAAAACTTCTCAGATCCAGATTCTGCTCCATGTTCAATATAAATATATTGTTCTACTTGCTTTTGTAAATCATCTGAATGTGAGAATTTTCATTGTCATGCTGGAATGTGCCACAAATAGAGAATGTTGCAGAAATGGATGAAAATTGTGTTTTGGTTTGACACAATTTCCTAAGTGGGAAAAGTTGACGGTATCAGAGGTATGCCATTTATATGAAAATACTCGCGTTTAATATAAACGTGCTGCATATTCAAGTGAGCTGTTGGCCTTCGCTTTCATCAACAACTGAGGACATCATCCTCCTTCTACTATATCACTATTTTGGAAAAGATTTTATGTTAATTTCCTGTGTTGTATTTATTTATTTTTCTTCTGTAAATTCACACTCCACTTTGATCTAACACTGGAGACTTTGCTTGCTTCTCTCTCCTGTCATCTAATATCATATTAATATTAAATATTCTTCCTGATTCTTCAGGTAAAGTAAACATGAATTAGATGTCCTTTGATCTAGCCCTGAAGACTGCAATCTCCTCCACTGTAGGAGTAAAAAAACACAGTAATAGTACTTTTTTTCTGCATGATTTTGCAGGTGTGGTGGTGAACTCCCCTGAACCGCGCTTTAGTCTCGCACTGAGGATCGCATCCATATTTATAGGTGGTTTTATTTTTTTTTGTGTGTGTGTTTTTGCAGGTATGGTGAACTACAGCGAGGTGTCTGGCTACCCCCTTGTTCAGCACTGGAGTCTTCGTTCTGTGCAGTACCACGTCAAACTCAATCAGTGGGTCCTCTCTCAAGGTAAATCCATCTGCGCCTCTAGCAATTAATTAAATATATATATGTGTGTGTGTGTGTGTGTGTGTGTGTGTGTGTGTGTGTGTGTGTGTGTGTGTGTGTGTGTGTGTGTGTGTGTGTATATATTAGGGCTGTCAGTTTAACGCGTTATTAAAGGCGTTAACGCAAACCCATTTTAACGCCGACAATTTTTTTATCGCGCGATTAACGCATAGACACTTAAAGAAGGATTAATTTCTTTCGGATCTAGCTAGACCGGAAGCAAAATTATGAATCCCACTATGGCCACGCGGCATAAACATTCAAATGAAAAATAACACTCAGTAGCCTAGCTAACCCGTTTCACTCACACACAGACAGACAGACGGAGACAGGCAGACACACAAACAAACAAACACAGACACACACACGCAAAACGGCTGAGCGGAGGCGGAGACACGGGAGAGTGGAGAGGATCGCCAATCGAGAAGAGGAAAGAGACTCTGGTTAGCTTGGAAACGATCTAAGTGGAATAAGGAAGCTGAAGAGGTGTAGCTACACTACGGCACTTTTCCTGTCTTACAGCCGTGGTTTAGAACAAACATTGTGCTAGTGTGCCTGGCTAAAGTTGGAGCTAACTGACTACACGCACACACACACACACACATGCACACACACACGATAAGGTCTGCAATTCTTTCTTTCTGGCTCTTTAAGCCCGGAGTAGGAGCCAACTTTGAACACGGTTTACAAACAGTAAGTGAGTGATACCTTTCTACATATTATACCTTTAAGTAAAAGTAGCAATACCACAGTATAGAAATACTGTTACAAGTAAAAGTCCTGTATTCAAATTTTTACTTAAAGGTATACTTTGCCAATTTTAATCCAGCTCTGTGTCATGGCAGTGTGAGTAGTGTGTTTAGATGAACATTATTTGGCTTCCCTCTGCGGTGCCAGTGCACGGAGGAGCGGAGCAGAAGAAGTCTGCTGAGATCCGCCGAATGATGCGAGCGCTTTGTTTGATGTCATCCGGCGTATCTCGGCAGTCCTCCGCTGTTCATCCCTGCGGAGAGCTCCATGCACTCACGCCTACATGAGAAGTCAAACAATCGTTCATATAGCACACTGGCATGACACAGAGCTGGATTAAATCAGAAAAATATCTCTTTAAGTAAAAGTACAAAAGTACCAGCATATACTTAAAGAAAAGAAAAAAATACTCATATTTCAGAGCTGTCCATTTCAGAATAATATATATTATGCAATTGGAATATTAATATGTAAATTACTTAAATGTTGAAACTGGTAGCATAAAATGGAAATACTCAAGTAAAGCAGTACCTCAAAATTGTACTTAATTACAGAACTTGAGTTAATGTACTTGGTTACTTTCCACCACGGAGTTTAGATACTGTTAGGGGTGTAACGATACACTCAGCTCACGATTCGATATGTATCACGATACTGGGTTCACGATACTATATGTATCACGATATTTTGAAAAAAATACAAAAATTCAACTGAAAATCAAATAACAGATTTATTTAACATTAACAGTGTTCAATAACTGTCTTGTTATACATACAACTTAAAGAATGTACAATACTTCAATATAAATCAAGATTTAGTTTAACCTTCTGTATGTAAAGTCAAACGTCATATCCTATTCATTGGAGCATGAATGCAGTGAATGTAAACATGACGCGGGTACGGTAGCTCAACCAATAGGATTAAACGGACGTCATAGGCCGGGACACACAGGGCCGATTTTCAGCCGTTGGACAGTCTGGCGAGGTCAGTGACACGAATCTGTTCGGTGTGTCCCGTGCCGTCGTCAGTCTGGGGGGCTGTCGGCGTTCATTTTCGCCGACCTGACATGTTCGGTCGGCGGCAGGGCCGTCAGGACTCACCCGGAAATGGCGAGCAGAATGAGGTGACTAGAGTCTCTCAAAATCTGACGAAAATCTTTTAAACTGACCTTTGTTGATCTGAAATGAAGACGGATTCAGCAACTGCATGGCCTATTTCTCGCTTAAAATGTTTTCAGAAACACGTTTCAGTGAACTATTTTAGTACAATATGAGATTGTATTCTGAACGGCCGCCATGACAGTCTGGCTCTCAATATCCGGAGAAAACAAACTCATGTGACGCATTCGTCCAATCAGCTGCCAGTTGTCATTTCTTGGGCAACATTACAGATTAGCGCCGCCTGCTGTTATGGAGGCGTATTACGTCTCGTCTCGTTTTTTGCATATTGTTCTATATCTATGGTTTTTTGGACCTCGGGGACGCGACTGATCATCTCGACTGGCTTTTCTGCCGATGGTCGGCCGTCTGGTATGTGTGTCAGCACCTATATGGTGGTAGTAAAAAAAAAAAAAACATTATTATATACAAAATTATATCGCCATACCTCTACGATACATATCGTAACATTTTTGCATTGCGATAAATCGTACCACGATATATTGTTACACCCCTAGATACTGTACATGCACTTTAGAAAATAAACTTTGATAGACTTTAGATTAATGTCTTGGCAGAAAAACATGTTTCTAAATCTGTTCATACCGGCAAGAGTTTTATGGTCATACAGTTTTTTATATATATATATATATATATATACACACACACACACACACACACAGACAGACAATGGCCACAGGGCGCATTGTTGTCAATTTTGTCATGTGGTGCTAAAAGGTTCAAGTATGGTCCATTAAATTAAACCCTTGTTGAAACAGTCTTTTATGGACTGATTGTGGTGGTGCTGCTCAGCTGCAGTACTCGGAGAGAACCCCGTAAGGGAATGAATGGGTCAGGGTCAAGTTCTCTTTAATCACAAATTAGCAAAATGTCACTTCAAAAGGGCACAAGCTAAAAAGCTGCTCAACAAGCACAGCCAAACAAGAGGGCTACAGTACTGTAAGACAGCATTATAATTACAACCTTAAATCCTCTGTTAATTGTGTAATAACTCATAATAATTGTAATAGCTGATAGATCAGCAAGAGGCACACACCACTTTGACTGTGTATGAAGATTGTTTTCAATCAAAATGGAAATAAACCAGCATAAACATGAGATTCTCTCAGCAACAAAAGGAAAGTGGCTCATGATAGCAAAGGTTTTCAGCAGTCCATTTAAAAGTTGGGCTTTACAGTGAGCAGCCAAACCCTGGCTTTATAATGGGGGGCTAAAGTTAGGTAACTGTTGCCTGAAGGAATGGATGTTTACTTTTCATAACATGAAATAGAAAACTTAAATAGATTCATAGATTGTATAGTGACAGTAAGGAGAGATGTAAGAGTGTACGAGTGTGATGGACAAAACTTACAGGTCCGAAAAGTGAAGCCAATGCGGCTGTGCCTTACACCTGCATTTTATGTAATTTCCAGCAGTGGTGGGGGGGAATGACGGGGGTTGACATCACTGGTTGTCAAAATAACTCTCATTGCATAGAAGTCTATGGAAAAATGACCCAACTTCTCGCTTGATTAATTACCTCAGTAAACATTTCCATAATGAGTTTATGCTCTGATTGCTAGCTTCAAGTATTCTTCAATACAGCATGATGTTCTTTTCGTAAATTATGGTCCCATTCATTTCAAAATGGACAATGAAGCAGGGAATGCTCTAGGGCATGGCTACATGCGGACCTGTCATGGTAGGGGCTAAACAATGCTAACCATGGCACGGTGTACATTAAAATAGCCATAAACTTGTTTTTGGGTGTTGCCCATGTTTTTGTCTTAAACTTTGAAGCTCTCACTGTGTGTTTTCACTATCAAAGTTATTCGGGATGAATGGCGCTAGTACCCAAAAAGTCTGCGTTTACTCTGCAGCAAAGCTCCACCGGATGACTCGCGTAAGCCGGTGTACCATTTATAGAAGAAATTTCATAGAACTATTGTCCAGCTACACTAAACCAGTTAAAGTTGTAAAGATTTTTGTTTTTGTTTTTTTTTCTGTTTCAGCCCTCCATCCAGACTAAAGCGTTGTTTTTCTCCCCCAAAAATGGAGCTTTCCCAGAACGGTGTGTAAATCGAGGCAAAAATAACCCAGTGAGGGCTGGAGCTGTGTGCCAGTAAAGTTAAGAAAACAACTGTTAGTTGCTTCTATCTTTCTTTGTTAATTGTCAGGTGTTTTTATAAATTTGGATTTATGATGAATTTGTTAGACCACGTCGCAATTATAAAATGTTTTTTGTCACCGCAGCAGGTTGGCGATTTAAATTACTTTTTCATACTTTATTCCTGGTGTTTTACCCTATCGCAATTTTCTTTTTCTTATTTTGGTATTTGTGCAAACAAACAAAAAGAGTTTCTTTCATTTTCAAATGCACTTTTTTTTTCTAAACTACTGTGTGTTCCCTAATGAACCAGCACTGGTAGTTTATTGCATTGGAGCTCTTATACACATACTAATACTGTAAGTTCACCTGCATTATTTACTGTAAGTATGTGTGCAGAACAGTTTGTGTGCCACTGTATCATTTGTTTGTCCATGAGAAGCACACATTTAAATGAATTATTTATACATATACAGCAGTGATTTAGGCAGCAGGCATACTCGTTCTCTCACATTGGCATCATCATGTAAAATCAAAATGTTACTGAATACAGGTTGATTTATAAAAATAGGACAGTTTTCCACAGGTAAAAAGTGGATGTCACATGCAAATATGAGGACTTTTATTGAGGCAGATATAGATGGATAGATAAAAAGGAGGTCTGCATTCAGGAATATGTATGTCATTTCATTTTCCTTGTCTTTTTCTCGGTCTCTCTGATAGCCTGTCATATATCACAAAGCTTTGTATCCCTGGCAAGACCAAGGCGTTCTGACAGCGCCTGCCATGGAAACTTCACAGAATAAGATAACTGTGGATAGGTATTTAGTCAAGCAATACTTCTTCTGATGGCTGCTCCTGGCTGCTGACACATCAAGGATTATACTGAATATTTCTCGACGGGATTCTCAGTACTAAATGTATTATTCTGTGAAAATATATCTGCCTTTTTTCCTTTTATTTGCCTCACTAGATAACTTGGCTTGTTCTGCTGGCAGTGAATTTAAAATCTGTTGAAATATTGCATTCATACATTTTGCCTGGCTGGAAGGAGAGTGTCATTTAATAATTTGGATTTCGGTCGTGTTTTAAGTGCATGCATTATACATAAATCCATCATAAAGAGTTTGCATTCAGAAAAGTGCAGCCACTGTACTGTAAATACAACTATGACACCTCTAATGCATTTCCAATGCTGCTGCTGTGGTTTGAAAGTGTCTGCTGTGTCTGCTGAGAATACGGTTTCTATTTTCCCTTCACTCAGAAGCCTCTGTTTTTTTTTTTTTACTCCCATTTCCCACTTTAGCTCATCATATTTCAACAGCCACCGGAGG
Source organism: Perca fluviatilis (assembly GCF_010015445.1). Classification (NCBI taxonomy): domain Eukaryota; kingdom Metazoa; phylum Chordata; class Actinopteri; order Perciformes; family Percidae; genus Perca; species Perca fluviatilis. The sequence goes on from NC_053122.1 coordinate 10,564,023, forward strand.
GGTGCGGCTACTGATTTTTACGTCTGATAGCAAAGCTCCCATCGCTCATCCTCACTGTGCTCTCTGTCTCTCACTTCAGTGGCCTCCTAATTTAATTTTAGAGAAGTAAGAACGAGCAGAGCGTGAGTGCTGTGATATTAATACTGCTTCTTCTCCTGGAAATGATAATGATAAATTGCTATTGCACTTTTGCTTTTCCAATATTTACTAAGATGGAACCCCAGTGAGCACACGGTCATTTTGTGATAGTGTGGTCAATGTATCATTATCAAACATGCAAATCATGCACTTTATTTTCTGGTTCTGCAGCTCAGCCGGTCGATTTCATTTGAAATTTCAATAACATTAGGGGACATGTTCTGTGCTTGTTTTCAATAATGTCACCACAGGCCCGGATTGGCTATCTGGAGCACCGGGAGAATTCCCGGTGGGCCCGGCCTTCAGTCCTGGTACGGGGTTGAAAACACAGTTGAAATATATCATTAATGCTGTCCCTAGGTGTCCTGCACTCGCAGCCCCCTCTTTTTATTTATTTTTGCGGCCCACTGTTGTCTATCATGAAGCCCACTACAGAGTGCAGTCTGGTTATTAAGACGTGCCGTGTTTTGACTCCTCCGACGGCACCTTGCTCAACAAACAGTCTACCGTCACCTCGGACACCTCAGTCAGTGGTGCTTGTTAGGATGCGACCGTGACATGCAAGCAAAAAGAAGCCCTAAAAATGAAACAGAAAGCACAAAGGCGGCGCTGTAAAGGCGAGAAGCTCCATACAGTGACGGGGCCACTGAAGACTGAGCAACCTTTTCATTAAAACCAGCTGTGAACGCCAAATGAACACAATGAGATGGGTAAGCTAAGCTAGTTAGGAGCAGTGCAGGGATGCTAGTGGCCGTGCAAAACATAATACGTTTCCTGCAGACCATGTTTAAGAATCAAACTTTTCCTTGTAGCTCTTCAGCAGCAGCCACTAGTCCAGTTTGCTACTAACAGTGACCGTAAAGAGCCAAGCAGCAGCCATGAGCCCATAACTCCTGAGTGGGCAGGCAGGATAGCTCTTTGAGTGAACATTATAAGAACTGAAGTTAATATTAATGAAGAGTATGGTGTAGACCCGCTCTATGCCCTGAGCTAATCAATGATGCCAGACGATTCTTACTAACGAAACTGACTTGACTTGATCAGAAAGCTTTGAAACAAAGGGGAGAGTTGTGCTGCGAATTAAGACAATTGTTTTAAATGTGATTCAGTGTCAGAAGCAGAGCCAGTAATGTACATAGCTGCTGTCAGTGTGAAACGCACATCTACCATCAGCTGTTGTACCACAGTGTGTGAACAAGCGAACTACAAATCAGATTAGCGACAATATAATCACTTTCTATGCCCATGTTACTAGGGACCCATTATGCTTTTTATAACCAAAGTAGGATAGTAAAGTATACAAAGCTCACGACTGAAAGGGAATAGGATGAAAGTAATATGAAATATTATAAAAGAATTTAATTATTTTATTTCCTTTCAATGTTTGGATATCTGATAGATTCTGATATTGTTGAACATTAGTGTTGTAAATATGTTAACTGTTATAATATATCTACGTTATGAAGCAACACTTACTGTGTTTGCACTGAATGGGAAATATTTTACAAAAATACAAGGCTGTAGAGAACTGTGCACTATTGCAGACTTCTACACTAAGAAGTCTGCAATAGTGCACTATCTTGCACTCAGTGCAATTGCCTTTGTACACCGACGCATGTATCATTCGTATTTTGCACCCGACGCACAGCGGACTTTTCCCGCCACAGACGCACGTCGGTAAATTAGGGAACGTGTTTGCGCTGCAGGGGGCGGTTCAGCGAAAAGAGGAGCGTGTTCCGGCGCAAATGTTCCCTGGTGCTATTTTGCGGTTTCAGAAAACAATTCCGCCACTGACCAGGAAAAACCTAGTCTAAAGTCAGTGGCGCGTTATTCAGATGCTATTTTAGGGGCGCATGCTTGGCCATAATGTAGCGTGTGCACAACGCGCATACACTTTGCCTCCCTCATCTACAAGGACGCAGCAGTTCCTATTTTTGCAAACCATATATAATTACAAGGGGAAGAAATTACTGAAAATGCGCTTCAGGTGTTTGGATAGATCAGGAGGCACCTTACAGTACAGTCCTCAAAGGTGGTGCGTTTGGAGATCCACGCTCCATGGCTGCAGCAATCCTCTCCAGACTGTGGAGATGCGCCCGAGAGGCCGCAGCAACATCGCCACCGGGTCAAGACGGGCATTTATTACTTTTCCACATCCCGGACAGCTCCCGCTGGCGTACGCCAGGCAAATCCGCCATTATAATAGCAATCCGCCATGGAACAAGCGCGCCTGCTCTTAAAGGGAATGTGAGATGACGCTCTGATTTGTTTATTCCACGTTACGCCCAAACCACACCTAGCTACTTCAGACCAACCCATTTTAGATTTGCGTCGGGCGCAAGAGTCATTTATCCCTCCGGTATAATAGCCCACAAAGCTACTTGCCTTTCACGTTTGATACTTGCGTTTCAGATCGTTAAAATAGGGCCCTAAGGCTTTAAAGGGGTGATAGAATGCAAAACCGATTTTACCTTGTCATAGTTGAAAAATGACAGTTTGGTGGGTAAATCGGACATACAGTACAGGCCAAAAGTTTGGACACACCTTCTCATTCAATGCGTTTCCTTTATTTTCATGACTATTTACATTGTAGATTCTCACTAAAGGCATCAAAACTATGAATGAACACGTGGAATTATGTACTTAACAAAAAAGTGTGAAATAACTGAAAACATGTCTTATATTCTAGTTTCTTCAAAGTAGCCACCCTTTGCTTTGATTACTGCTTTGCACACTCTTGGCATTCTCTTGATGAGCTTCAAGAGGTAGTCATCTGAAATGGTTTTCCAACAGTCTTGAAGGAGTTCCCAGAGATGCTTAGCACTTGTTGGTCCTTTTTCCTTCACTCTGCGGTCCAGCTCACCCCAAACCATCTCGATTGGGTTCAGGTCCGGTGACTGTGGAGGCCAGGTCATCTGGCGCAACACTCCATCACTCTCCTTCTTGGTCAAATAGCCCTTACACAGCCTGGAGGTGTGTTTGGGGTCATTGTCCTGTTGAAAAACAAATGATGGTCCAACTAAACGCAAACCGGATGGGATGGCATGTCGCTGCAGGATGCTGTGGTAGCCATGTTGGTTCAGTATGCCTTCAATTTTGAATAAATCCCCAACAGTGTCACCAGCAAAGCACCCCCACACCATCACACATCCTCCATGTTTCACAGTGGGGACCAGGCATGTAGAATCCATCCGTTCACCTTTTCTGCGTCGCAATAAGACACGGTAGTTGGAACCAAAGATCTCAAATTTGGACTCATCAGAACAAAGCAGATTTCCGCTGGTCTAATGTCCATTTCTTGTATTTCTTGGCCCAAACAAATCTCTTCTGTTTGTTGCCTCTCCTTAGCAGTGGTTTCCTAGCAACTATTTGACCATGAAGGCCTGATTCGTGCAGTCTCCTCTTAACAGTTGTTCTAGAGATGTGTCTGCTGCTAGAACTCTGTGTGACATTCATCTGGTCTCTAATCTGAGCTGCTGTAAACTTGTGATTTCTGAGGCTGGTGACTTGGATGAACTTATCCTCAGCAGCAGAGGTGACTCTTGGTCTTCCTTTCCTGGGGCGGTCCTCATGTGAGCCAGTTTCGTTGTAGCGCTTGATGGTTTTTGCGACTGCACTTGGGGACACATTCAAAGTTTTCGCAATTTTCCGGACTGACTGACCTTCATTTGTTAAAGTAATGATGGCCACTCATTTCTCTTTACTTAGCTGATTGGTTCTTGCCATAATATGAATTCTAACAGTTGTCCAATAGGGCTGTTGGCTGTGTATCAACCTGACTTCTGCACAACACAACTGATGGTCCCAACCCCATTAATAAGGGAAAAAATTTCACTAATTAACCCTGACAAGGCACACCTGTGAAGTGAAAACCATTTCAGGTGATTACCTCATGAAGCTCATTGAGAGAACACCAAGGGTTTGCAGCGCTGTCAAAAAAGCAAAGGGTGGCTACTTTGAGGAATCTAAAATATGACATGTTTTCAGTTATTTCACAGTTCTTTGTTAAGTACATAATTCCATATGTGTTAATTCATAGTTGTGATGCCTTCAATGAGAATCTACAATGTAAATAGTCATGAAAATAAAGAAAACACATTGAATGAGAAGGTGTGTCCAAACTTTTGGCCTGTACTGTACATAGAACCTCAAAATCCCAATCACACCTCTTTCCTCTGCAAATCTCACAATTTGAAACTGCCTCTGAAAACAGGCAAATCTCAACGAGCCATCTAATTGACGTCAACTCGGCGGCTCCTCCTCATTTGGCTCTAGTCTCTCTCTTTGTCACGCCCCAACATTTACATAGGCTACACAACTGACCTGAGATCAGGTATTCTTCTGAATCTAGGTCGCGCAGATCTCTGCTATTCCATTACAAAATTCACTTCTGAAACTTTTTTTATGCGAGAAATCAACTATGTAAAGCTCAAATATGTGCCGTTTTACGAAAATCGATGGCTAATTGCAAATTTTGTCCGACTGTGTGTCGGAGTTCACTGGCCGGTGCTGCCTGGGTTGCTGCATTGCCGCCCTGCCTGTCCTCCTTCACAGACCCCGGCCTGCTGTGAGCTAGATTGAGCTCCGTCACGGCTGGCAGCCCACGGTGCTCAATATCCGCGCAAACTCACCCTTTCTGGGTAATTTGCAATTGGCCATCAATTATTGTGAAACGGCCCATATTTGAGCTTTATATAGTTGATTTCTCGCATAAAAAAAATGTGAATTTGGTAACGAAACATTGCAGTGTCTGGAATATGAGACCTGCTGTCTCGTCTGTGTGTGTGTATGGGGATTCGCTCAACCAATCAGTGCACAGCTCATCTAAATATTCATGAGCATACCATATTTGGAAGAAAAGCTCTTGTTAAAAATAGGGCCAAAACACAGGGATGCATAAGGGCCAATAAAATATCAACCAGGCCATTTTCAGCCCAACCAATGTTACATACCCTATTAGGAGACCTTAAGGAACAGTGTGAAATACCCTATACAATCATTCGATCACCCCTTTAACTACATTAATTTAACATAGTCAGTTGTGAAGCAGGGCTGGACTGGGACAAAAAATCGGCCCTGGCATTTTTGGCCCAGGCGGCCCACACCCACCGTGATTGGTCAGACACATTCCCTGCAGACAGTCCTCTTAAAATATGCGTGCATTCTATGATATGAGTTGCCTAGTGTTCAGCGTTCATGTGATCGTTTTGGATCCTTCAAGAGGGGTGTCAAGATTTATCTGTTGATCCAACACTTAAATAATTAATTCATTCTTAGAGTTATGATTTGTATATTTATGGTATTTTTATATTTTATTACTGATATTTGATATTGTATTGCCATTATTGTTATTATTTCTATTTCGCTTAATATTGGCTTAGCAACTTTAAATTTAATTTTAGCTATTGTAAGATTCATATTTTGTCGCTTTGGAGAAAAGTGTCAATACAATAACCATAACCATAACCCTTCCCAAAAGCTACAATAAAGCTGAGAGTAGTGTATGCCCTGGAAAAAAGCACCAATACAAGAGAAGCCATTCAAGGAACACTGATGCTTGTATCAACACTGATTTTATAGATCACACAGACTTTTCAGCTACCCAACAGGCTAACCGCTAGCATTTTCAATGTAAGCTCAGGTTACCTGACAGCCACTAACTTTAATGTTTGAAACCGCCTGTTGTCGTTATGACCCGAGTGTGGAAGTGGGTTCCTGGATTTGATTGGGTCAGGCCAGTGCCAATAAAGAAAATTAACCAATGGGCCGCTGTGAATGCTTTATGGGCCGGCCTGGCCAAAAAAAAAAAAAGGCCTATTTATATCGGCGATTCGGCCCAAAAGTGCGTCGGCCCACCGGGAAAATGCCCGGTATGCCAGATGGCCAGTCCAGCCCTTAAAACACCATCGTTCGTCTTCCCTCTGTCTCCCCTTTCACGTTTGTCCTGGTGATTAAAGGCAGAAATGCCCCAAAAAATCTTAAAAGAAATGAGGCTAGGCTTGTCGATACAAACTCAGTTTGAAAGACTTTTGTAGAAGAAAACCTTTTTCAGTAGTACAGGGTGGATCTTTTTTGTGTTTATAATACTTAAAACACTCATTTTGCAAATAATAACTGATAACCATTTAAAAAGAATAAAAAAGAAAAAAAAAGAAAACTGTTACATATCAACATAACATTCAACCCACTGACCAAGCATCAGCATTTTACAAGTTGGGAGTGAGAACGGGATGCTTGAAAAGATGCTTTTTCAAAGTGTACCAACAGATGGTAGTAGACGAGCAAACAAGATACAGTACATTTTCCCTTTTACTATCGTTTTATTTTTTATTTCTCATTCAGTTTTCTGTTTTTACTAAAATTGTTTTTGTATTTTTTTCCCCTCCATCTACCCAGCCTTTAGCTCGGCCATTCATTCTCTGGACGGGGCCACGCAGCGGAGCGACTTTGTCTCCATCCTCAGGGAGTTTGGGAACCATTATGTGCAGGAGGCAGTGTACGGCTTCCAGGAGTCCTGTACCATCTGGTACCCCAACAAACAGGTCCAGAGACAGCTGTGGCTGGAGTACCAGGACATCAGCAAAGGTAGGGCACACACTCACACATAGCGAGTGTTCAGGAATGATATTTGTGAATGAAAAATGAACAGTAATTCTGCCCGTAATTGGCCTGAGCATCTAAGGTGAGGTGAGCATGTGTGTATGTTGCTGTGTGGGCTGTATGGAGTACATTCATTTCTGCAGTTATTTATATATTCATTGATTTTTACAGATTCATAATCTGTCACCCCCACAAAATGCATTCAGGCTCGTAATACTAAGGCTATGTCTGTGTAGGGGTGGACTGGATTATTATGTTACACATTTAGAATGGTCAGGACTCTTCATAAACCCTCTTCTCACAGTCTTCATCATACTTAAGCTGCTGAGTAAATGCTTGCCAGGAGAAATATTTAAACCTCTCATGGGACCTCTTTTAATAAAGTTCTTCTCTTGTTCTCTTGCTTTTTGGTTGTACCCTGTTGTAGAGAAATGTAATGGACTCCCAGGGTGGCAGTCTTGCAGAAATGCTCTCGAGGCACTTGTTTCAAACGTTATTTATTTATTTTCTGCACTCTTTATGGAAGTGCCCCCCCCATAGATTGTTTTGGTAGATTTTTTTTTTTTTATAGGTGTTTAGGTTGTTGTGTGGGCGCCATACACCATGCAAACAAACACAAACAAGACCTTATTTCTATGCCTGGGTATTTAACCACAATGCTGTTTTAGCATCGACTGACAAGTATATCTAAATACAAGCTGTTGTTTTCTTTAATGGGGAACCCCCAATCCCTACACCGCTGACACAACATGCATGCATGTGCAACATTGTGAGCTAAAAATAAACACCATAGTTGTCAATAACTTGTTAACTTATTTTAATGAACTGACAAAACAAATACAACTGATCTGGGATGTATGCAATAACAGTATTAAGTATAATGCAAAGGCCTATCCTTAAAAAAAGTTGAGTATTGTATCGATCAGATGTAGTACTGTAATTTAAAATGTCACCAATTTGTTTTTATGTGGGGGAACTGTACTGTAAAAAAATCTTGAAATTAACATTTTTTTGTAGCACCCTGGCCCATTCTCAACACTTTTTGTTTTACTTTTAGTCAAATGTCATCTTCTGTTTTAGATAACATGTCACATTTGTGAACTTTTTCTTCTTTTGTTAAATAAAAATTCATTTTTTTTTCCTGAAATACATTTATATTTCTCGAAGTAAGGTGTTGGAAAAAATATTGTTATCCATACCAATTATGTATAACTGAAGTTATACTAATTGGCACTATTATTAATAATTCCAAACAACACCCAGCCCTACTCACCAGCGGTTTAAAACTGGTTGAAACTTGTACGTACTTACCGAGACATTAGACTTCATCACACATGCTTTTGTCTTGTGAATACAGCTGCAGTAATAGCTCTTCATGTCTGTATACTCACCGAATGAAAGTGAAGCTGGCAATCCTACTTTAAATAGCCAGACAGATGATACGTGTTCAATAACCTGTTTTCAAGAAAAATGTCATGTTGACATGCATGTGTAGCAGCAGTTCTGCTGACAGCTACATGCTTTCTCTAGTTGTTTCATTTTGAAAGATAACCTCATGTTGGCATGTTCCACTGTGCGTTGTCTGCTATGTATGGTGCACACATTACAAACAATGCAATGGTACAACCATCTGTTTGAGTCTCACACTGAAGGGGCAAGTGTGTGTGTTATAGATCATAGTGTGGCTTTGCACCATAATCAGCATTGTTCTCTCTCAAGCAATTACAGTAAAAGACACAAGCATTCTGCAAAAGCGCTTGAAGCACTTGTACTTAAGTGAACAATCAAGTCTTTGCCAATTGTTTTATTACAGAAAATGCCAGCATATGTCAGCATGTGCTTGTTTTCTCAGCAAGTCGCGGCAGAGATAAGTAATAGCCTATCTCTCCCGCCGTTTCACCTCGTTGGCTCCAAACTGTCCGCAGTCGTTTCCATTGTTTGCCTCGGCCACTTTTCTTCCCTTTCTTTACTTTGTCCAAGGACAGCCCTGCTGCGCTGCACTGTTTGCTCCCAGTTACCTCTGCGCTGACAGATGGCATTAGATGACTGAGTTTTCCCACCCTCATGAAAAGTGCATTAGTCTTCATTTTCAGCCGGCTCTGACACGCCGGTTGCAGACGCTGCTAAATGATTCAACACAATCTTAAAAAAAAAAAAAAAATGTCATACTCTTCCTTTCCAGCTTCTTCTTTGTAAACTGTGAAGTTTTTTTTTTCATGCTAGATCAAGGCAATTAAATCTTGCTTGGATTGGTGTCGGTGAACATGCACTTTCCAGCAACTTCTCTGCAGTCCTCAAGATTATATATAACTTTATATAGATGTACTTATCCAAGTATATATAGTTTGGTGGTTATTGGAAATAAGTCTTATTTGTACACTTGTAACATGGGGGGAGGGGGCAGTGTGTAATTTTTTAACTTATCCTGGAACAATAAATAAAGCATTGCACAGTTTTCATCACAAATTGACAAAAATCCAAAAAGTACATTTGAAAATACATCTTACTGTATACTATACTATTTGTGAAATGCAGCTCACTACTGCTGCTCATAGTAAGAATAATTTTTGTAGAACCTAAAATGTTTTTACAACTATTTAAACTGCACCCTTACATTTTACTTTGAAGATTGCCATTGGCCAGGTATGGGCGTCACGGTAACAGGAGGCCATACAGTATTTATCTCAGCCTACATTCCTGTTGTTATCAGTCCCCATGTTGAGGCAACAATAAAAACATTGGATTTGGTCCTTTTGGGAGTGAAAATCTGATTGTCTGAACTTGTGCCAAATCTATCCAGAATCCACTTCCCTGACAAACAGCAGTGATTACGTTGGGCTGTGAAGATCTGAAATGATTAAATCTAAGTGGGTAACGGTTTCAGGACCATTCGTTTCTAGGAAAGGAAATGGATTCCATTGGCAAAAACTTGAAATCAGAGTCATTTTTCTTAATCTCTGCCTGGCTTCTTGGAAACGTCCTGGCCTTTTGGAGGAAGTAATGAGCTCACAGGAGAGTTTGATGATCCATGTCCTCGCCCTTTGCTCCAAATACAAGATGGGCCCGACTCCCTCCATATTCAGTTAGAAGCTGCGCTGATCATTTTTTGCGTCTTAGCTGCCTGGGGCACAGCTGCTACCTGCAGTTTCAAGGCATATGTATCCATATGGTTAGTAATTATACATCAAATGGACACAGATTTAAAGAAAAAAATTCCTTCACAGGATACTTTGGACTGTATCGCAAGAGAAACGATGGTCTCTTGGTGTAGAAAACAGAAGTTTGTTGCATTCTCCTCATTTGTGTCACTGTAGCACCCCAAAGTCCTTCATCTGAATGAATTGCAGATATCTGGTTTATATATATTATATGATTTAATACTAATGAGGAAAATGCTTTCAGAAAATCAAATGTGTGTGCTGCTTAGGGAAAGGGGATAAAGCTTCTCATAAATTGACGGTTACCTTAAAGACGTGGATTTTTACTTTAATACCAAATCAATGAAAAACATCCCAGGAACTGTGGTATATTTTGGCAATTGTGCATCGACTGTGAATTATAACTCAGCAGACCGGAGCTCAGTAGGTGAAAGAAGCACAAAGTGTGCCACAGACTGTAAAGTTAATTGAAGACTTACACCAGTTGTTTCCTAATGACCCAGGAACTTAAAAGCAACAAACGGACACACACACACAAACACACACCCCCCCCCACACACACACACACACACACACCGCCTGACTATCATGGCTGTATCTGTCATGTTTGTAGAGAAGGGGCCATAGCTCATTAACCGTGGTCACTCTGTGTGCGTGTGCATTTGTGTGTTTGGCCATGATGCCTTGTCTGGGTGATTAATAGCACTTTCTTCCCTGCACTAGGTTATGATATGAGTTTCCTATTGTCAGACAAATGACCTCAATTACCACGCCAGAGATCAGACACGCACAGCAAAAAGAAAAAAGGAGAAAAAAAGGCCTGTTCATGTTGCGACAGTTTATTACATCGGCAAAATGCATTTGATTTAAAAGTTAAAGACTTTTAAAGGCTGTTAGAAGCAGCTCTAGTTACCATGTGGAAATGCAGTTATGGTTGTATACCCCATACTGGCTGGGATTGGTTGTAGGTTTCATGTAACTCTACCTCCATACCTACTGTAAAATGAACTGATGTGGTGCTCCACTTCCTTCAGCCTCAAATCATGTACGGGCACTACAATATTTAAAGCTGCAATTTTTTATACTGACAAGGAGACAAATGTCTGTACGTAATTAAAGTTTTGTCTATAGTTTTTTTTTTATTGCATATTAAGTGGTTTATCTAACAAAGAAAATGCGCTTTAACAACCTTCTCCAAACTTAGTTATCATACAGTTTTTGAAGACCAGTTTTCTTGAAACCAGCTTCAAAATAATTAGATGCTTTGGAGTTCTTTCAAAACACTCCCATCTGCGATTAAAATGTGGCATTATGGAGCTTGTTAAATGTCAGATCAAATTGAAAGTATAGTATAGAGAAGGGAATTTCAGACACAAGCAAAGGTGCGTCTGCAGCAAAGAGACAGCAAATGGTGTCAATCCAACTTTAATCCCCTCCTATCATATCCTGTATCTTTTTTACTCTATCTACTTCTGTTTTTTTTTTTCTCTGACTCGGGATCCCCAGCTGTTCTCCTTGCTTTCTCTCTCAATTAAATCACCATGACCTCCTTCCCCAACCTCCCCTAGTCAGGTGTCAGCTCTTTACCAACCTCCAGCACAGCGTTGCATGCTGGTATGTGTGTAAGTGCGATCACCCTGCCAGCAGCCAGGTAAAAATAGGGGCCTTATTTATTCTATTAGGGCCTGTCATTTTAACAAAGAAGCAGCAGAGAGAGTCTCGCTCTGGGGCATGAGAGTGGAGCAGAGGAGGGGGAGGAGAGCGCCGACCTCCGTGGCCCTTCTACAGCTCCCGCTCGCAAACCACAGGGCAGCACAGCGCACACCACACAGCTCTTCACACCTACACGCAACCACAACTAACACCACCAATACCCTACCTGGTTACCAGCTGGGAATTATGCAACGCTCATATATATATATATATATATATATATATATATATAATTTATATTTTTTTCTCTAAGACGCAGGGCTGAGTGATATAGTCTAAAATCTGTGATCATTATTTTATTGCATGCATCCAGATAGCAAATGTAATTGGATATTTCTTTTTAAATCCATTAATACTTGACAATTGCTTGGTTCTGCTTGCTTATATGTTGTCATATGTATGTAGTTTCAGTTCAGTGTATTTTAAGAAGACGCACATTAGCAGGCTGTCTTCTACAACATTGGTGCACCAGCTGTGTGGAAGCTAATATTGAGCTTGTCCCTTGATTGTGAACTAGATATGACCAGATATTGTGTGTTGTTTGGCATTTTTATGTTACCCTGTTTGTTGACTTAACCTGCTCACACTGTAACCATGTCAAGACAGAAATAACACTCACAACAGCTCATAACAATATTGGCTGACCAAATGTCATAGTGTGAGTCTTTATCCTAAGGCAATACAGTCTACAATGAATATTTTACATGTTCGCCACTCGTTCTTGGTCTCCAAAGGCTGCCACAAAACGTAACCATAGCTGATATACACAAGGGACTTTTAATTCCGTTACCAATGTAATTATCACTTAATACAATAACACAAGGCGTCAGAAAACTTCTCATGCCACAAACATGATATATCTATGAGTTCAATAACCAAGATTAATGAGCTCTCATCTGCCGAAGCAATATTTCCATTGATTCCACTGTTTTAGTAGGAGTGAGGAGGACAGAGAAGGGGAAAGAGGTGAGGGAAAAGGAGTCATTAGAGAAAAGATGCACAGAAGAGGTGGATGAAGAAAGTGTAGACTTCCTAAAAGAAAAAAGAGGAGTAGGAGTTTGGTGAGACAATAAGAAGAGAATAAAAAAAAAGAAGTGAAATGACAGAGGAGGTGAGAGGAGCAGATTTAAAAGAGTAAAGCATGGGTATGACAAGGAGGAGGAGGAACAGTAGAGATGTTGCGGTGAGGAGTTGAACAGTGGAGCAGCTGTGGGACGGAGGCAGCGGAGAAGATCTTAGGAGGTGTGGGTGGAGGTGTTGGAGATGTCATCTGCCTCTCTGAGGCAGAGGCAGGGTGATAAATGTCCTCTGCTTGTTCAGTTCACCAGAAAATTACAGACAGACATGGTGCAGATGTCCGCTCACTCCGTGAGTTAATGGGTGGGTGGAAAAAGAGACTCGTCAAGTCTAACGATGGGGAACTGCTCCAGCAGCGAAAGTTGAAGTTTGGAGATGAAAAAACAAAACTGGTTTTATATCGAGCCTCGTCAGCACATTCACAGACAACTCTCCTCACCAGAACAGACAGAGCCAAGAGTGTATCGGTTTACATGCTGCAGGATTACAGAAATCACATGACCACAGGGTTATCTGAAAATAAAGCCCAACAAAGATACGTGCTACTGGTACTGAGAAGTTGCTAATCCAGGGCTCTCAAGTTTTGAACAGAGTTCAGAGTGAGATTTTGGCGGCAGGGGTTTGGGTGGGGACAGTCTGATCTGATAAATGACAAACAAATTCGTACAAATATTTTTTTTAAATGTGTGTGTGTGTGTGTGTGTGTGTGTGTGTGTGTGTGTGTGTGTGTGTGTGTGTGTGTGTGTGTGTGTAATAATTGATACTATGCATTGTCTGGATAAAATATAATGAAATAGCCTAAGCCAAAGGTTTTCACAATGGGGGCTGGGAGGTTGTGCAGTAAAAATAAAAGGAAAGAAAAAACTAAAAATATTCCAAATTATTATGGGTACTATTATAAAAGTATTATGAGTATGCCTATTATAAAATGGGTATCTTTATAAAAATATAAAACTGTCAGAGTAGCCCTGCAGCCGATTCAACATGTAGCAATAATAATAATAATAATAATAATAATGGGTGCAAAAGCCACCCAGTGTTTCCTCTGTTGATTTCTGCCGCCACAGTATCAGAAATAGGGCAGATGCACAACAGGTTTCTGCTATGTACATGTAGTATATAGTCATAATTCCACGACTCTACAGAGCCGTGTGCTCTACTGAACTCAAGCGAACTGTCATCCGCTCTCTCTCCCATGTCTCTCTCCCCTCAACTGGAACAGTGACAGGACGTCATCACTTGTGAAGTCATGGCAACAAGATAAACAGGGCGAGTACACCGGAGTACACTTGTCACTCAATCTTAAACAAAGTCACAAACGGAAACGAAAGCCGCAACTTGAAATCCGCACTCACTCAGCTGGTGCGTCGCAGGCATTAGCGGCGCCAGGATTTTGATTGTAGGTGGGCCTCCAGAAAACTGGATATTTCAATTTTTTTCAATTTCTTTATTTTTGAAAGGGGACAGTGAACATTAATCAACATTGAAACAATGTAAATGTTCCCGAGTTAGCTCAAAAGTGCTAATTTTCATCGGTAGTCCCCCAAATAAGCCAAAAGAATTTATTCAGGTTCCCCCTGCATTCAGCCAGACGCTAATAATGTTAAGACGCTACTTGCTGGTGACTTGATGGGGAGAGGGTGGCCGAGCAGGATGGTAACTCTTCACTTGTTACTTAAAATGTCCTCCTCCTGCTCCTCGGAGCGTTTTTTGCTGAATTTAAATGAAAACAAGCTGCTTTGCTTCGCTTTGCGTTTCACATTAGCTAGCTACGGTCTGTGTCTGTCTCATTGGGCTTGCTTGAAAAGCTTGCGCGCAAACGTCATTCATTTCATTTGATCACTTGCTGGTGACGATGCAGCCTGTGGGCGGGCTTAAGAGTCCACACGTGGGGTAGAAGACGCTGATTGGCTGAGAAGCTTTCACTCAAAGCTTTCCTCGGGCTGCTTATTGGATGAACTGCTAGAATTGAAATCACTCACTATAGAGAGCCAAAGTCACGCCCTTCTACTTCCGGCCAATGGGACCTATCTTTTGAAAAAATATGAACGAGGGTCAATGGAGAGAATTATTTTTTGATCCCATTTGAATTGAGCCACGGATTACAGATGTGATGTTCGTCAATTTAAAAGAATTGAACTGAAGAAAGTCTCGGTTTATTGTTAAACTGTTGAAGTATAAGACTGTGAAAATACGTAATTAGAAAGACTACACGCTTCATGGATGACGTTGATGTAACGTTACTCAAATGAGCAGAGGATCTCGCTTGTTCTTTTGCTTATCTGCTGAAAACACTTCACTGGATAAAACACATCAGGTAAGATAATGTTACATGTGTTGTTTAACAGAGCTAAGCTAGTTAGCTAGCAAGCAAGCCAAATCAAGCTAGGTGAGGTAGCTTGTGTGAGACGGGAGATGTAGTTCACTGAGCGGTTTCACACAAAACTAAGTGGTCATATGACAAACCTACGGCTAACAGAGACTTTCTTCGTTTGAAAAATTCTTTTAAATTGACGAACATCATATTTGTAATCCATGGCTCAACTCAAACGGGATCAAAAAATAATTGTTCACTACTGTTCATATTTTTTCTGAGTTTAGGTCCCATGAGGTCCACCGGAAGGGGCAGGACTTTGGCTCTCTATAGGCCTGGGTCAAAATGGGCGGGCCTGGTCCTAAAATGCCCAATGGTAGCGCCGCGGGTGGTGGCAGGGCGTTCTGAACTCTATGGGGAACTCGCTTGATTCCTCAGGCA